>NW_005871404.1:1023767-1028476 GCF_000147115.1 Myotis lucifugus | reverse complement strand
ATGTATTTATTTCCAAAAGTAAAATGGGTACACAAAGCAAATGGAAAGTCTTACAAGTTCTATGGCATTATTTTAGGCAATCATTATCCATCAATAACAGCTCTTCTGCCCTTTTCTCAAATATTGTCAAGGAAAGTAACACCTAAAAGTTCCTCCTGACTAACAAAACACAGCACCTGCAGCCATGGGCCTCAGCCGCCAGGAAGCCCGCGGACAGGGTCATCCCTATGGAGGGTTCTCAGGCCACTTCATGAGCTCCCGCTCCAAATCACCATGGCTGCAATTCCCAGTCTGGGAGCCTGGCAAGAACTACACTAGGTTAACCAAAACAAACTGGCCAGAGAAAGCAAGGCTCTTGTGCAATTTTCTTCCCATGTCTTCAAAAGTGAGGCTTTCGAAAAAATGCAGCACAAAGTGCCAAATCTTGATTTAAAATCAAAAGAATTAAAGCACCTCTGGGAAACACTCTCAGGCTAATTCTCAGTCTATCTGCTACTACTAGACCAATTAATATGCGGTTTGGAAGAACCGTGCATTTAACTACCTTGTTTTATTCTTATTTCCAAGATTAAGTTTCCATTTAAGTGAGTTTGTATCTTGATGCCATATATTTATCACAGCATGTTTATGATCGCATAAACAACATTTAAATGTTCCGCATTAGGGAGTCAAAAGCAAACATCATGCTATAGGCAACAGCTTAACAAAAGCAGGAGTATTGGCTGAATAATCCCAGTAGAGATGGAGAAGGGCCTTTTATGAGAGCCAGTCCAGCATGGTGGTTAGAAGCAGAGATGCAAAAAAGCCATTCTGCTGGGGTCCAACTCTTGCCTCCACCACTTTCTAGTAATATGACCTTGGATGTGGTGTTTAAGCTCTCAGTACCTTGGTTTCCTCACCTATCAAACAGAGTTGTTGTGAAGGTTCAACAAATTAATACATGTAAAGCCTTTAAAGGTATCAGGGTAACACAGCTGATTGAAAAATGTCCCACTTCCAGCCATTTTTTACTCAGAATCTTTTTCTTTCCATTTGCCATAGAAACAGGTGCCAATTGACGCTGGATGCTCACGGATTTTAAAGAGCCTGCCAGGCCCCACCACCTTGAGAGCTGCGGGATCCAAGACACCTGACTCAGCAGCCCGTGTGCTGTAAGATCATCTGTGTTAGAACCATTTAATCTCAAAGTCACACTGAGTCGACCACAAAGGCAGGAAAATTACAATTCCAATCAATCCCACTTCTGATATGAAAGGGATTTTATTTTAGAAAGCTCGCTAACTACACAGGACGATGTTTTCTCATCCCCATCCCTCAGATAATAACGGGAGCTACATATGAACTCCTGCCGAGAACATGTCTCTGATGAGAGCCACTCCAGCGGTAAGCGTTCATGGCTTTGCTATCCTCTGTATTAGGAAGCATGATGTGGACAGTAGACCAGAACAGTCTGTTCTAGAACCCAAATATATCTAAAAGCGTTGGCAGAATCCATGGGTCAATTTTAAATTCACAGCACTGAAAAGGAATGAGCTTTCAAGCCACCGAGGAAACTTCAATGCATGTTACTAACTGAAAGAGCTGATCTGAAAAGGCTACATACTGTATGATTTCAACTGTTTGATACTCTGGAAAAAAGCAAATTATGGAGAAAGTTAAAAAATCAAAGATTTCCAGGAGCTGCTGGGGGAAGGAGGGCAGGGTCTGAATAGACAGAGCACAGAGGATTTCTAGGGCAGTGAAAATACTCTGTGTGATATAACGATGGATAGATGTCATTATACATGTGTCCAAACCCATAGAATGTCCAACATCAAGAGTGACCCCTAAAGTTCGTAAGTAAACTATGGACTTTAAGGGATGGAGCTGTGTCACTATAGATTCAACTGTAACAAAAGCAGCCCTCTAGTGCAGGATGTTGATAATGGTGGAAACCATGCATGAAGACAAGGGTATATGGGAAATCTCTTCCTTCCACTCCATTTTGCTGTGAACCTAAAATGGCTCTTAAAAACCAGTTTTGATTAAATTTTTTTTTTACCTAAGCAAAAACAAACAAAACCCCCTTTCTCACCATACCCCATGTGTTAATTTCCCTATAAGGCCTGTCACCATCCCAGAGCAGAACGGACTACAGGCAGGTCTGAGACTGACCCTGCAGGTTTAGGATGGCTAAAACAAGGTTGCATTCATGCTGCAAACGCCTTGAGGACAGCTGCCACATTTGGGCCGTTTTTTATTACCCCCAAACCACTTCGCAGCATTTTCTTTGCATGTACTATTTACATGGTTAAAAAAATAAATAAACAAATCTTTTCCCCACTATGCAAACTCACAACATGGGCCCAATGAACACCATTATCATGGAATTCTTGAGACTTAAGTATTCTTCTCATATTGTATAGGAAACTCATTACAGATTCAAAACAACAGGAAAGTCCAAGTAAACTGACAGGTAAAGGAATGTCTTGAGTCTAAAGGACAGTCCAAGGTATGAGCAAGGGACAGGTTTAGCAGGTGTTCGTCCTAACACAGTCCCCCACTGACGATGGTTTGACTTAAGATTGTTTTTTTTTGTTTTTTTTTTACTTTATGATGATGACCAAATGATACACATTCAGTGGCAATCATTCCTTGAGTTCTCAATTGTTATTTTCCTGGGCTAGTGACATGTAGTACAACACTCTCTCATGATGCTGACAGAGCAGAGAGCACAGCTCCTGGTCAGCCACACAATCATGAGGGTCAACCACCAACACTTTACACTGTACTGTGCTTTTTGGATATTGCGTTTTATGTTTTCACATCTACAACATGCCCATCTGTGTCTCCTGGTTCTGGTGACAGGACGACAAAGACAATGACTCCTGAGATGAAACTCAAGTAACTGCCGAACTGTATGTTAATGCAAGTGTTCTAGTCACGTTTAAGGTAGATGAGGCTAACTATAATGTTTGGTAAGTTAGTTGTATTAAATGCACTTTTGACATGATATTTTCAGCTTATGATGGGTTTATTGAGACGTACCCCATCATAAACTGAGGAGAATCTGTGTAACTGAGAATTATCAATAAATGAGCACCAGTAGCACCGCCTTAGCAACTTAGTTCTCGCCTTCAAAAGGCATCAAGAAGAGGGGGAAAATCAGTTCACTAAACTAAAGTCAGAATCTCAGCTGGAACAAGTTATTATAAAGCCACCATTAAAAATCCAATACTGGAATGGGTCGGATCAATCTCAGAAAAACAAAATGTTCCACAAGAGACACTTTACCCATCACCTCGTGGAGCTACTACTGGTAGCTAATGCTGTCTCTAAGGCCTCTAGGGACGATTCCAGAACACTATACTCACATACTCTGCTCTATGGGAGGGAGGGAACCAATGTTATTGAGCATATTCTGTCTATTACACATGGTTCTGGACACCTGGTATTACTCACTCAGTTGTCACCACGTGAGGAGGAATTTATTAGCCCCACTTCTCAGATGAATAAACAGTTCACAAGACTAAGTAAATGGCAAAGCTAGGATTAAGACCAAGTTCATGGCCTTTCTAGTATATTCCTTTAACCCCCCATCTAACCTTGCAACCAGAATGACCTATTGAAAATAAATTTCCTATCGTTCTCCTGGTTTAGCATCCTGCCAGGACTTCCTGTTACACTGTAATAAACACCAAATTACTTACTGTCATCTACTGGATATGGCCTATGGTTACCTTTCCCACATTCCATCTCTTCCTTTCTACCCATCATGAGTTCATAAGACTCATTCCTGCCTCAGAGCAACCACACATGCTCTTTCTATGCCAGGAATGTCCCCTCTCACCTGCAGTTCTTTTTCACACCTGCCATGAATGTCACCTCCCCTAGGAGGCCTTCCCTGACCTCTCCATCCTGAGCTCCCCTGTTATTTACTAACAATTTTCCTGTGACACCTATCACACTCTGTCAATATTGTGGCTTACTGTGTCTGTTGCGTCCACTGTGAGGTAAGCTACACCAGGGCTACGCCAGGTCTGCTCTGCTCGCTACCATCTACCCCGTGCCTGGCATGTGTAAACACACCCATCTCTTCCCCACGCTGAGTGCCTCCCAGGCAGAGGCTGGGTCACACTGGTCCAGGTTCTTCCCCGTTGCACAGTGCTTGATATGCAGGAGAGGATGAATGTTTACTGAAGAAACAGACACAGGCACAAAAAACAATCCCAGAACCACACACTGAGAGAATGATGTCCCAGACGGCGATTTATGACAGTCATACAGGAAGGGTAGCCTATTCTTATGTGAATGTCTGGATTCATTTACTTACTACTGCAGAAAAGTGATTGTTTTGGCTGGTTAACCACTATTTGAAAGTCCTTTTAATAAAAATGTGTTTACTGGCTTGTTCATGGGATTGCTCAAAAGCTCTTAACATCGCAGGTATGGAGTAGGGAAGCTAATTCCCAGTTCTGGGCCTCAGTGGGCATGTGTGTCAGGTGATCTGGCTGGACTGTGTGTGCTCTCTGGGGCCTGCCTACCTAAAGGCGGCAGCATCACTCAGGAGAAGAAAGCATTCACACCCCAGGGTGGCTGCATAGGAGCCTCACCCCCCAGGCCCCGCACCTCCCTACCTATCCACTCATCTCATAGAACTCTGCTCTGTTTTCCTTTCTGTACCTTTTACCATTTTAAACCCCTTTACTTATGTCCTTACTTATCTTTTT
>NW_005871404.1:960791-1023530 GCF_000147115.1 Myotis lucifugus | reverse complement strand
CCAGGCTTTTACCACACTATTATCTGTGTTCATAGGTTATGCATATATGCATATTAGTTCTTTGGTTAATCTCCACCCCCACCCCCCCACACACCCTCCCCCCCCCAACCCCCCGCCGTCCTTCTGAGATCTGTCAGTTGTTCCACGCAACCCGTCTTTGGACTATTTACTTACTTATCTACAGATCTCCCTTGGATCTAATAGTTATAAGAGCCATGAAATAAGGGCTTGGTCTATCTTGTTCTCAGTTGTGTTCCCAGAGCCTAGAAACTCAGGCATAAAACAAATTCATAAATATCTGTTAAATGAATATAAGAGGTCTTTGGCTCATATCACCGGGTTACTAGTAACATTTGAGACAATGGTTATGTTCCCCACACTAACTCTATTTTTCTGGGTTTGTCTGAAGACCAATCAAATATATATGCAGTGCTGTGTCTTCTTCAACAATTACTAATACATGGCCAGTCTTGAGCAAGACAAGTACACTTAATGCTCCTGAGATAGGGCTATAAGAGAATTTCAAAAGTGATACTGATGTTCAAACCAAGGTGGATTCATATTCAATTTTAGAAAACAAACTAGTAGATTTTAAACTTCCAAAGGGCTCATGTAGGTTTTACATGGTATCTCAGCCCTCCTGCATCCACAAGAAAACCTGTGGGCACCAGAAATAGATGTTCAGCAGCCCCAGGGGGTCAGCCATGTCTCCACTCCCAATGCCTTCACTCTGTGGCTGTTGTACTCACTCCAATCTGACCTGCTCTGCTGTCTGGTTTTGCAGCACACAGCAGACAGGACAGCCAAATGCAAGGCCTGGAAGGGAGGCAATAGCAGGGTGGGGTCTCCTGACAGTCCACACTGTGGCTAGAGACAGGAAGCTGAGAACAACCCAAGCTCCTTTCACCACACAGAAAATAATGAATCATGATCACGTCCAGCAGCCTCTGGCCTCCCACAGCTTAAGCCAGAGGGGGAAAGAGGGCACTGTGGTTAAGAACTAGTGTCTGAAGGAACGGCTCCATTTATCTGGAAAATAAACATACAAAATACTTATGGATGCAGAAATGTGAGCAGCAGGTACAGCTGAAAAATTTTGTTAGACTAGGAATTATTTTAGATAAAGATTCTAGACAATTTTCAATTGTTTGGTATTGAGCTTCTCTGGTTTTTGGTTTAGTATTTTGACTGAAAAGGTGTAATTAGATGTAGTTTTCATTTCAGTCTCGGTTTCTTTCACATGTTAAGGCCAAGAGAACACAGAACAGAACCAACAGAAGAAAACATACGCTCAACAAGTCACAAAATAAGATCTAATACATTTCCAAATCAGCTGGCTTAAAAAAAACACCAAAAAACGGGCCCTGACTGGGTAGCTCAGTTGGTTAGAGTATCATTCCCAAAACATCATAGCCCAGTTGTAGGTTCGGTCACAGTCAGGGCATATATAAGAATCAACCAATGAATGCATAAATAAGGGGAACAACAAACTGATTTTTCTCTCTCTCTCTCTCTCTCTCTCTCTCTCTCTCTCTCTCTCTCTCTCTCTCCCTCTCTCAAATCAATCAATCAATTAAATAATAAAAGAAAAATAAATAAATAAGATCTATCAGTGTCCCTTGCATCTTCATCTCCACTTCTCCCCACTTATTAAAAAGAAGGGGAAGGAAGAAGAGCAGGAGGGAGGGAGGGAAGAACAGACATTGGAAGAACAATCATTTTCATTAGGTATTTTTAAGCATGAAATCTTTCTCTGCCTGGAGACATTCACAAAGAGATAATTTTGGTCTGAGCCCTCTTGTTACTCTCCTACCTTTGTGGAATATAATTCCAAGGGCAATGAATATCTTTTTAAAAGCATCAATTTACAAAACTACTTCTTCACCTTACACACACACACACACACACACACACACATTCTTTGGCCTAAACGTTCTGATTTAAAGGTTCACATCCTCCCTAAAGATAAAGAGACATATCTAAGGTACTAAAAAATTCCCCTACAATCCTGAGATCCAGGTCGAGAAACAAGGTAAACAATGGAAAATATGTTGATGATGCCTTTCCCAGAGTACTCAGAGGAAGATCACCCCTGCCAGATATACCACAATCAAACATGTTTTTGAAATTTAAATGTTCACAAAGCATGACTGCATAGTAAAGGCTCTGCAGAGAAAGAAAGAAAAAGGATCTACCTTTTATTGCAGAATCATTTTTCCCTTTATGGCAATCATTAACATCAGTTTAAGGGAGCACATTTTCAGGAAAGCTAAACAAATCTCAAGTATCAATAAACAGTTAATATAGAAAAACACACATTCTCCATGTTATGAAAGAGGAAAAACATACTCAATCAGAGATCTCCTTCCAAAAGTGTCACAGGACAATAATGACACCAGTAACCACTTGGAACAATCTTACTAGAAAACTTTCCTGATCTATCTATATATATAAAAGCCTAAGCGACCAGATGACTGGACGACCGGCTGACCAGACGACAGGCCGGTAGCTATGACGCGCACTGACCACCAGGGGGCAGATGCTCAATGCAGGAGCTGTCCCCTGGTGGTCAGTGTGCCCCCACAGTGGGAGCACCGCTCAGCTGATAGGCGCCAGACACGGGCTAACGGCTGGGGAGAGCAGCTGCTGCAATGCACGAGCCTCCCCCACGGGCACTCCCCCTGCAGGAACCTCCCCCACGGGCACTCCCCCTGCCTGCCTGAGCGGGTGGCACAGAGGGTCCAGGATGCACAGGAGCAGCTCCGCGCACAGTGTGGCGCCCAGCCTGGCTCCGGGTCCTCCCCGGCCGCCTGCCACTTCATGCTGTGCGGGATCAACGTGGACAGCGGGCTGGAACCCAAAGAGCTGGTGGGTAAGGCTGGGCTGCGGCGACACAGAGGTCACTGATCCCTGCAGGCCAGGCCGAGGGACGGATTTGTGCACCAGGCCTCTAGTTTGAAAATAAATGTAACCAGCTGAGGTTTTATTAAAGCTTTGCTCATTTCCACAGGGGTATTTTAAAACTAAACATTGGGAGTTCACCTTAACCAACTCCCTTGACAATGCAACAGTAAGATAACTGGTGAGAAACAGGGTGGGGAAGGGAGAGGAAGGTAGAACGCCCTTGGAAAGCACTGGCAGGAAGAAGAAAAACTCTGCGTCTTTCTATGATCTAAAGACTAGTCTGGTTCTAGTTAAAGCATTTGGGTGTCTAGCTGGTGATCACAGGGAAGGCTCATCCACGGGATCCTGCAGGAAACAGGGCTTTGATTCCAGACCTAGGAGGACGGAGAGTAACAATCCTGGAGAAGTCAAAGCAAGTACATTCTCTGGGTGGTCTCCAGAAAGGAGGACATCCAGCATGCCCACTACTGAAAGCAAACCACCTGAAACTCCCAGCCCAGACTGAGGGGATGTGGCCAGAAAGGAATCAATCCTTGAAGCTTTAAATAGCAAGTTAACTTGCTGAATTTGGGGTCCATATTGTCTTCCAAATATCAGTGGAGAAACAAAGTTGAAGAATGGGAAAGCAAACCATGGCAATCCATACAATGCAATCCTTTACAGCAGTGCAAGCACATGAACTACTGTCATACACATCAATGTGGATGAATCTCCAAACATAATGTCCAAAGGAGCAAATCGAATGATGGATTCAGCATGACTGCATTTACATAAAGTTCCCCCCCGAAGGGCAAGATTAAACAATATATTGTTTGGAGATATATAGCTAAATATACAAATTATTTTTTTAAAGCTGAGACATAATGAACACAAAAATCAGGAAAGTGAGGGTACTGCAGGGCCGAGCTCCTTTCACGCACTCTTCTCAGGTGCAGGAATCTGTGTCCCTAGCTGGATGGAGGTTATGCGGGTTTTCATTTTTATTATTAGTCTTTAAATACACATGTATATTTTATACATTTTTGCCGATATCATAATTTTTAAAAATAACCAATGATTCTCCTCAAGTCTTTAATTAAACAAATGTGAAAAACAGAGTGGATGAGTCAGGAGACCTCATCAACCACAGTGAGGTTGAGAATGCCCCTGGAATTCAGTAAGTCTTTGCAATTAAAAACAGGAAATCCCATTACATCTTCCCTGTTCCAGGGGCCTGGGGCCTGCCCGCCGCCCCCCCCCCCTCCCTTGCACAGGAGTCCCTGGGGATTTTTTAGTGGTTGGCAGTCTAGATTTTTTCATGTTTTCGGGAAAACAATAGATGGTGATCAGGGGCAACCCTCTTCACAATTACTGCATTAAGAAACACATTTCCAAATGACTCACTTAGGCAAGTGATAAGGGACAGCAGAAAGGCAGCAGAGAAAATCCTCCACAAGCTGCACCCGAAGGCTCCCATAAATGCTCTTTAACCCTTTCCCAACTTCCTCCTCTTCTCCAGTGACCTTTCACCAATGCCTCAGCTAGGAGCATGCTAGCAGTCCTCACTGCTGATCGCAGACGGCAGTGAGGGCTGAACTCTCAAAAACCTTTCCCTAAGACACGTCCAGCTCAGGAGCCCCAGGAGGGTAATAACCAGTATTTCCACAGTAAGCTCTCAGGTCAGCCATGTCTCAGTCCCACAGTGTCTTCTGCACCTGCATCAATATCTAATACATGAAGGTGCTCGAAATCCTTACATTTAAAATATGATTCCCGAGTTTTAAAATTATTTATATTTAAAACTTTTGAAAAAACTCAGGATCACTGAATAAGTGTTTGTTAAAACTGAAATATAACTTTGTGAGTTGAGATTATACTTCTAATTACATAATATTTGAGAAACCATTTATTAATATGCTTAGAAAAGTCACATATACAGGTTCCAGCAGTGCTTGTACTTGATTTGGAATGACTTCCTGCCACTATTTATTTACAATACTGGTTAGAACTGCTTACAACAGACATTTTTCGGATTTTCTACACAACTTTGAGTCTTGGACTATAGTTACGCTATGATCCATATGATGCTCTCAAGCTGTTAACTTAAAGTCCTGTATTTGTGCTTTGTTCTCCTCTTGTCTGATTTAAAAGTTTAAGTTTCTCATTGGATTAATCAATAAAAGTACAGTACTTTTACAAATAAACTGCAGATTTTTTAGTCACTCAAGTAATAGGACTTGGCAAGTAAAATGAAAAGTCTATAAGTAATAAAAATATTTTTTTCCCGAGGTCAGCCCTTCTTATATGCAGCTTGCATTTATGTTGAAGTAAACATTCTTTCTCTGACAAAAGAGAAAATGTACTGCCCTTACAAACACAACAGAACAAGGGCAAGGAGTTCTAGGAAGGACAGACTATGATCTGAGAGGAAGTAGATCACAAGGGTAAGACAGAAAAAAAGGGGGAAAAAAAGCTTTATTAAGCAGCAAAGTCTCCCATATGTAGGTAGAACTATACTTAACATAATTATTCTATTCCGTGCACAGTTTTTTCTCTTATTGCTGGTTGCAGATAGGAACAAAATGAACACTTAGTTGGTTCAGCAGTGACAGCAACAAATTCCCCTAAACTTATGATGCACAATATCCAAGAAATGGATATATTCTTTAAGAAACATTATCTTTACACACGAACTTTAAGTTAGAATAAAATTAAATGCACTTCTTCCTTCAAACATGCTTTTCAAAAGGAAAACACAATCAACAAATGCTTCAAATCTGTCCATCAGATATGTGGGAGGAGAATATTCAAGGTGGAGGGACTGACAAGTGCAAAAATACCGAGGCAAGCACAAGCTTGGGGACGGAGGTGTTAAGAAGCAGACTCATTCAGGACATAGAGCGAATGACTTGATGGAAGGTATGTGGGTAAGAGAGGAATCAGTGAGAAAACAAATGTTTTACACCTGAGCAAGAGGAAGACTGGGGCTGCCTTTTACTAAAATGGGAAGTCTGTGGGAAGAGCTAGTTTGGTGAGGGAAATCAGAGGTTTGGTTTTGAACATGCTAACTTTGAGATGCCAATTAGACATTGAAGTGGGAGGGCAAGTAGGCAGTCTAGATACACAGAGGCCAAGATAATGTTTAAAGCTATGTACCCAGATAAGATTATATTCTGTCTTGTGTAGAGCAGACCTGTCTACTAGCCAACGTGAAGTAAATACACATGGTTTCTCCATCACGTTAAAGAGATGGTCCAGTGGGAGTTTCACAAGAGGAAGCAAAAGACTTCCATCCCCGCAGGCAGGGGCAGATAATCAATAATGTGTGTGTATGTGTACTCTGCATTTAAACAAAGCTCATCACCTCAACACAATTAAGAAACATGTTTTGATTAACTGCAGTCATTCACAGATAATAGGGAGACCGCAGCAATAATGACAAAGGCAAGCAGTGTAATCTCTAAGAAGGGTTAAGAAACACTTAGTAAAGAGATACTCAGATGACAGTTTGCTCTAGAAATTACTTACCAATGAAGAGGATCCCTGGCTAGGACAGAGGCAAATAAAAAAGAAAATCTATTTAGTAGTACAAGTAGCAACATTTACTAAAGATGTCAGTTATTTCTACCCTGCCCCAACCCAACTCTTAAGAGAAGCTGCTGTGACCACAGCACCAGAAAAGGCAGCCATATATATGACATCCTTGTGCTAACTGCCCATCTTCGTGCAAGGCAGCCCTCACAGCCCCTCACAGCCCTGGCTTCGTCCGGAAGGTCATCCGGACAGTCGTTCTGCTCTTTGGTCTAATTAGCATATTAGCTCTTTATTATATAGGTTATGTTGGAATCAGACATGTAATTGAAGTGGTCATTATATACTGTTCCAAATAATTCAGAAAAGAAATGCATGGTTCATCTTTTGTTAAACTACAGGCCTGGCAAGAAATTCACTTCTTGTAAAGTTCAATGAGTTCCTAAATTTATCAACTGATGTATAGTAGCTCCCCCTCCCCCCCCCCTTATCCACAGGGGATTGTTCCCAGACCCCGAGTGGATGCCTGAAGCGACTAATAGCACCAAACCCTACATATACTATATTTTTTTCCTATACATACATATCTATGATAAAGTTTAATTTACAAATAAGGCACAGTAAGAGAGATTAACAACAACTAATAACAATTTTAACAACAATGTAATAAAAAGTTATATGAATTTGTTCTCTCTCTCAATATCTGGAATTTTCCATTTAATATTTGTGGACTGTGGTTTTCCGTAGGTAACTGAAACCTTAGAAAGCAAAACCACAAATGTGTGTGTGTGTGTGGGGGGGGGGGGGAGGCGGGGTATCACTATGTTTCTTAGAACACATTTAGCTGTGTCTTGGCTGAAAGGCACCCCCAATTATACATTGACTATACAGAGGACTAATAAGAAAGAGACTGAAATTGTCTTTGATGTAAAATTATGTATAATTTCAGTGTATAAACATTGGAGAATGTTTAAGTGCAATAGGATACATTCAGATGAAGAACACCTTATTGTCAGATCTGAAAGTGGTACCTTAAAATATAATCAGAATCCAGCAATTGTAATTTTAGGTATATACCCAAAAGAACTAAAACCAGGGATTCAACCACATTTGTACATCTGTATATATAACAGCATTATTGAGAACAGCCAAAGCATGGAAGCAACCTAAGTGTCTATCAACAAAAAAAAAATAAACAAAATGAGGTGTTTACACACAATAGAATATTATTCAGTCCCACAGAAAGAATTCTGACACATGCTACAACATGGATGAACCATGAAGATATTAATGATAAGTGAAATAAATTAGGCACAAAAAAGACAAATATTGTATGATTCCACTTATATGAAATGCTTAGAATACTCAAATTCATACCAACATAAAGCAGAATAGAGGTTACTGGGGTCTACGAAAGGGAACAACTGGAAGTTATTGCTTAATGGGCAAAGAACTGTTTGGGATGATGAAAAAATTCTGAAAATGGTGATAGTTACACAACATTTTAAATGTACTTAATGCCACTAAATTATACACTTAAAAACAGCTAACATGGTAAATTTTATGCTATGTATATTTTACCACAATAAACAGTCTAATAAGAGTACAGATGATTCCCTACTTTCATAATCACTGGTACTGAGACAGATAAGAGGAAACAAGATGGTGAGGACACAGGGAGGCTGGCCCAGGCAAGCTCTTGGCATAAACAAGCAGTGTGAGCCCCAGAGCCCCAACCCAAACACCCCAGAGGCAGACGCTGGCAAGGAGGGACAGCAGTTTGACTTGCATAGTCATCAGCCAGAGATGTGTGAGAGAGACTTTCAAGAGAAAGGCAGTTTAGAATCATCTTATCAGGTATAATGTGCAGAGTGCCAGCTGTGAGAAAATGCACTCAAGGAAAGCTGTAAATCTCTGGTAGAAGTTCAGGTTTTTATTTCCCAGACTGGTTGAAACATCTACATATATAAAAACCTAATATGCAAGTAGACCAAATGGCAGAACAACCAAACAACCGGTCGCTATGATGTGCGCTTACCTCCAGGGGGCGCACACGGAACATGGCAGGAGTTGGCAGCAGGCGGCAGAGCATGAAACATGGTGGGCATGAGCCATGGCAGGATGGTGGAGTAGGTGAGCGGGGGCGCCAGACCAAGGTGGGGCACTGGTCTCTGTCATTGGGGCGAGCCCCTGGTGGTTACTGAAAATTCTTTGCCCGGCACACCATGGTCCCACCAGGGGCTCGCGCCTGCTGCTGGCGCCTGGCGCCAGCTTTGATTATTTGGCACCATCAGCAGGAGATGCTGCTCACACCCACTGCTGGCGCCCAGCCCCAGTCTCAATCACTTGGCACCATCAGTGGGTGCAAGTGGTGGCTGCTGACCCAATCGCCCCTGAGGTCTTCTCCACCTTCCCCTGCTCCTGAGGGGCAATCAGGGCAGCAGCCGCTGCTCGCACCCGTTGAGGGAGCCGGCCCCACTTGCATGTGCTGCTGGAGCTGGCCCCAATTGCTCCGCACTGTCAGTGGGTGAGAGTGGGGCCAGTGCCATCAGCGCGTGGGAGTGGGAGTAGGGCTGTGGGCAGACAGGGGACTGGGGGCTACAGCAGGAGGGCCCGGGTGGAGGCACGGAGGAGGAGCCGAAACCCACCCCAGTGCCCACAACAGCCTCACAGCCCACAGTTCTTTTTAAGGTGCACAAATTTGTGCACTGGGCCCCTAGTAGGAAATAAACAAAAATCAGTGAACTAATAGGCAGGGCCAGCTCCTTGCATTTCCCTCAGACTTTGAACAGGACAGGTTGATGAACCAAAATAAACAACACTCATGGATGTATATGCTTCTGTATAGCTCAGGTATGCTGTGTGAACATATTCTTGGAGTTTCTTATCCTCCAAAATTGAATGAAGTACTCCAAACCAGTCTCCGATGAAGTTCAAAGAAATCTTTCCACAGCAGTCAGAATAAGTAACAGGAGAGACTCAGGACACTCGCATGAGGACTGGGGATGGTGACAGTAGGTTCAGGCAGCTACAAACCAGGGGATTCGGTGAAACAACCCACCTAGAACCTGTCACTACCAGCTTGCTTGCTACATCCGAGGCCACCAGCAAAGGACAATTTTTGGAAATGGAAGCCACAATTAGTTGTACTTCACTGACCAAAGTGGTACTTAGGGAGCAAGAGAAAAGGAAACTCATAGTTCATTTTATACTGCTATATGTATTATGTTACATGTAGACTACAAAACACTGTAAAGCCTCACTATAAACACCTTCTCTTTGCTGCTCCGTATCATGCTGTCCAAAACATCTTAATATTAGAATAGTTCAAAGTGAGAAGTTGTATTTCTCTGGTCTAAGTAAGGCCACATATGTTGAAGGGTACAGATTATGCCACCCAGGATTATTCTGAGAAACAGCAGATGTAGGAGAAACTTGGAAAACAGAGAAGTTATCCTTTTTAAGGGGCATTTGCATTTATTAAGGAAATATTCATTTGTAAGAGTATCCTCCTCACTGATATCAAGAAGAAAAGGATGACCCTCAGTTACAAGAAACTCTTACTGGAGAAGGCACCGACTGAAATCTGCCTAAGACACCTTTCTCTTGTTTATACCGTGCTGTTCCCAGTAACCTCCCATAATTGTCCCCTATGCTCCCCCCTTCCCCCGCAACACACACACATACACACACACACACACACACACACATGCACACGCACACGCGCGCCTTCCTTTTATCTTTAGCTGAAGATGGTCTTAAGGTGGTGGCTTAGGCCGCCTCAGGGAGTTACTCAGTTTTCACTGGGTATTTCCTATGTATCCATAAGATATACATGTTAATAAATTTGTTTGTTTTATTCTTGATAAACAGGGGCCTCAGTCAAGAACTCGAAAGAATAGAAGGAAAATTATTTTCCTCCCCTATAGCATTAGATGTCACAACCATCCAAAAAGTTATGTTTAAAAAGATATTAGCAAAAACACTTAAGAAGGTCACATCAAGTCTTAAACTTCAACTTCAGAATAATCAGAAAAGGTGAACTTAGACCAGTATATAATGGAAATGTTGAAGAAGATTTTAATGTAAGATCACAGACACCATAAATAACATGAAAGCTAAACATGAGATCACAAACAATTTGACTATGTAAGCATTCCAGTACAAGCTCATGTCACAAACGGTAACTCAAAAGAAAAGAATTTCTACAACAAACAAAGCAGCCCTTCAATAAAAGGTACAAGACCCTTATAATTAATTTTTAAATTAACTGCCTTGTACGGACTAAAGTACATTTTAGGTTAAAAACTGTATTCTAGCCAACTGGTCTTACCTTTTTGACCTCCTTCTCTGGCAAGAATGAAGCACTACATGTGTGAACCTTAGCCAACCTTCATGACAGCACTAAGCCCAAAACCACAGACCACAGTCAACAGCACACAAGCAGACTGTTACATGAGACTCACTAACTCTCCAGTCAAAGAAAAGGAACGAAAAATGGGGCTACAATTTGCCTGCAATACTTAAAAAGATGATACCATTAGTGAACTGTATTGTCCTTTTGCTCTTTGCAGGACAAAATGAATTCATTGGTGCCCAAGTTTAGCCAGGTGGTATGGTAACTAAAAAGCAGAGCAAAATTACCCCATTTCCTGGAAAAAATTACAGTTGATTTTGAAATTTTCATCAATACACATCAAACCATTACAAAGGGTTTACTTAGAAGTAGAGCAATTGTCAGCTTAGCTGGAACTGTGGAGCACCCTAAGAACTTATGAGGGAGAACTCACTAAGGCCTAACTCCTTAGCTTCCTAACAGAGGGGTGAACAATACAGTGACAAATTCCTCAGGTGAGATCATTATTTTACATAACAGACTCATGGATTTCCATAGAGACTGTAACTACTTTAACTTCCTGGAGACACTAATTGGAAAGGCACTTAAGGCCTTATCAGGAAAAACACTGTTCAGAAACTACCTTGCTGTTCCTAAAGCTGTCTGACTTCAGAGTTCATACAAAGGCTAGTAAGTGTTACTGCCAAACTGGCTGGGTGAGATGGAAGGTAGACAAGAACCTGGATCTACCAAACTCTGCCCTAACCTTCCTAAAAGCATAGAGACCAGAAATTATGTAAATTTCCACAACAGACCACAGGGCAGGGGAAAACAAAGAGGCAGGGTGATTTCACTTTTCACACAACACCCTAACCAGCTTTTTCGACTGCTGGCTCGGAGATCACTATGACAATCCCATTTACACACTAGGTTTTAACCCAAGGGGCTACGTAATTTGCCTAAAATTTGATAGAATCAGACCTAAAAACTAGTTACATCTGGATTCAAAGTCCTGTGTGTTCTCAACTAACCAACACTTGAATTTACTTTCAATTAAGAGAGGGCCTTCCTAAAACACCAACGAAACTCACATGATACCCTTGCTACTCTTTCCTGGGAAAACACTGCATTCCTGGGGCTTTGTTATTCATGTTTGGTGTCATGCACATATTATACCTAAAACTGTAAGGGGCAACCATGGAGAGCTTTTTACATGATAAAGTGGTAGTTCAGTGCCAAGTTTCTGTTTTGTTTTTGATTGGTGGTTGGTTGATTGCTTTATTCCCAGGTCTAGAGAGCTAGATGATCATTTTGGTCTTGACTTATTTTGTTGCCTAAGACAAATTCTTCACTCTTCTTTCAGATTGTGAGGAGCGCTTCCTCTTCCAAAGGGATATCAAATATAAGTTGTATTCATGAAATACGATCCCTTGGGGTTTTAAGAGAGGTAATGTGGCATAAAAAAAATCTGATTATTCTTCCTGAGCTATTGACAACCTACTGAACACTTACCACGTGTTCAGCACCAGGACTGAAATAAGAACTCCATGTGACAAACACTCTTCTGAAAGCTCACATCTTGAGAAGACAAAATAAAAATAAGGGACACAAAACACGGAATTCCTGAAACTTTGTTTTTAAAATGGCAGCAGTGTAAGACTGGACAATGGAGGACAGCAGCAGTTACATGTGCTCCTGAGAATAGCAGTACTAGAACCTCAAAAAATGTTAAATGCTATTTCTTCTGATAACAGTATTGGTCACTGAAAAATAATGCAGAAAGGTGTAAAGAAAAAAACAGAGCCCCTGTAACTCTACTACCCAGAAATGAAATAACTACTGTTAACATTATGGCAAATTATCCTTGTAGACTTTTCCTATGCTTCTCTTTGAGAACCACAATGGTTCTCAAAAGGTGGTCCCCGGACTAATACCATCAGTATCTGAAAACCTGTTAGAAAAGCAAATTCTCAGGGTGCAACCCAGACTTACTGAATAAGAAACGCTTTGAGTGAAACCCAGCAATATGCATTTTAACAAGTCTTCCAGATGATTCCAGATGATGTGTGCCAAAGTCTGAGAATCACTGACATATGCTAAACATCGCATGCACCTACATACCTCCCCCTACAAAAAAATGGAGTCATGGTATACATATTGTTTAAAATTTAAAATCCATACTTGGCACCAAGCTTATATTTTGGAAATTACCAAATAGTGCGTAAATCCTTTACTACATGCGTGAATGTATTCTGCATGGGTGAAAAATATCACAAAATGGTTCATGTAACAAATGCAATTAAACATTAGAGTCAGCCAGACTAAACTGATGGCTGAATAAACAAGTCATTTAGCAATGTGAGGACCTAAGGAAATCCAGTTAAATCTGAGTAGTTACATAAGGTGCTTAGATCTTTTTTAAAAAAAATAAGAAACATCTGTATTAGCTTCTCTATCTTGCCCGTGAATCTATTTTGGGGTTACTTAGAAACTTGCTTTTGCTTTCCAACATTCCAGCACCAGCAAATGGTTCCCTGACCCACCGATCTGCACACACGGGAAGAGTCACCCAGACAACTCCAGCTTGCGTCACCTCCACCCCACCACAGCAGACCACTACTGCACAAATGCCAGAAAAGCAATGCAACCTCTGGGAGCTTGCATACAAGCCCGGGCCTTTGACTCAGATAAGTATGTGGAATGGAAAGGGAAGAAAACTGGAGTAAGTAGCACCAACATCCCTTGGACACTTTAATTTTGCCGAATTATTTTTTGAGGTCTCAATACATAGCTTTCAAAAATTTTTGTCAGTTCCAGGGAAACCCCAGAGGAAAAAGTCAAGCTTTTCATTTGCTCCAGGTTATCCAAAAAACTTAACTGGAAAAAAAAAATCAGTTCACGGTAAGATAAGAATATCTCAAGTATATCATTGTTACTTTATTACACAGATAACTGTGATCTTGGGCACCTTGTTGAACTTTTCTGGGCCTCAGTTTCCTCTTCTTAGGAGTGACATGATTGGAGAATATAAACTTTAGAGTTGTCAAGTGATGGCAACAAAGAAAGCCCAAGAAAGTGCAAGTCTAATAAGATTTTACAGCATCTGTAAAGGATTTATTGGATAGCAATCTCTCATCTCAACAACAAAGAAGAGCACATTCCAACTGCATTCTTCCTTGTTGGAAACTTTACAAGTGGAGCTAGATATGGTATAGCGGGCACAGGATGAAAGGAATCGTGAAGAAGCAGTTAACAGGCAGGCTGGAGCCAGAATGCCCAGGCTCAAATGCCAGTCTCACCATTTATCAGCTGGATGACTTGGGCAAATAGCTTAGTTCCACTGAACCTCGGTTTCCTCACTTAGAAAATAAGATTAATAGAGTTTTGTGAAGATTAAAATGGCTATGTAAAGCACATAAATTCATATCTACATGTTTTAGCTGTTATTATCAACTAGAGGCCCGGTGCATGAATTCGTGCACCAGTGGGGTCCCTCAGCCTGACCTGTGGGGTCGGGCTAAAACCAGCTCTCCGACATCCCCCGAGGGGTACAGGATTGTGAGAGGGTGCAGGCCAGGCTGAAGGACCCCACCGGTGCATGACTGGGGCCAGGGAGGGATGCGGGAGGTTGGCCAGCCAGAGAGGGACCGCAGGAGGGCTCCAGGGCATGTCTGGCCCATCTCACTCAGTCCTGATCGGCCGGACCCCAGAATCAAGCTAACCTACCTGTCAGAGTGTCTGCCCCCTGGTGGTTAGTGCACATCATCGCAACTGGTTGACCGTCTGCCCCCTGGTGGTCAGTGCATGTCATCGCGAGCAGTTGAGTGCCCTTAGCATATCATTAGCATATTACGCTTTGACTGGTTGAACGGACAACTGGACAACCGGACACTTGGCATGTTAGGCTTTTATTATATAGGATATTATTATTAGTGATATTAGATGATGTACTCAAGAGGTATAGTCTAGAACAGCCGTGGGCAAACTACGGCCCGCGGGCCGAATCCGGCCCGTTTGAAATGAATAAAACTAAAAAAAAAAAAAGACCGTACCCTTTTATGTAATGATGTTTACTTTGAATTTGTATTAGTTCACACAAACACTCCATCCATGCTTTTGTTCCGGCCCTCCGGTCCAGTTTAAGAACCCATTGTGGCCCTCGAGTCAAAAAGTTTGCCCACCCCTTGTCTAGAAACATCATTAAATGTAACATCAAATATGTACGTAGATGACCAAGGGCCACCAAAAAGGCAGACAATGGATTGAGTCAGTTAAGTAGGCATGCTGGTCTAAATCCTAGCAGAGACTACCTACCACGAGCTTACTACAACAGTATTGTCCAAGGGATAACATTCAACTCACAATTAGGGATCAAAGGCAAAGTAGCTCAGAGGAAAGCTTCCAGGCTATGGGTTAGAATAGGACCTGGGTTCAAATCTCAGCACCTCTACTTCTGAGCTACGTGGCTTCCAACAAATTACTGAAGCTGAGGTTTATGGCCCTCATCTCATAAATGATATACTTTCACTCACCCTACACAGGTGTTATAAACCTGGCACGGAACAGCCATGGAGCAAGTGATCAATAAATGTTAGTAATAATGGTTAAGTCTTAAAAGGAGGTAATACCTCAAATAAAAGCTCCATTTAACCTACAATGAATCTTAAGGAGAACAAATAATTAGTCAGATCATCCGACCTTTTTCTGTTTTGATGCAGAAAGTGGAGAGTGCGTGTAGATCACTAGGCATCAGGAGGGTGACAGCAGCCTACTGAGGCAGAGGTGGATGGCCCAAAGGATGGCACTGGCCAGAACCAGGCCAAACCACAGAACTCACAGCTCCGCTCAGAGGCTACCCTCCTTGAAAACAAAACTGTGCACTGAAATATTTTTTGTCTTCGGGCTACAAAAATAGTTTTGTTTCTTCTATCTTAAAGTTTTTTTGGTTTTGTTTTGCTTTAATTGCAGGCTTTGTTTCTTTAGAAAGTAACTATTTTACCTGTATTAATAATAATAGCAATTTACTAATATCAGAAAGTATATACTGGGACCAAAATTAATGAAGCCATCACTTCTCATAACAAATAACCAGGAAATTAGTACAGAATATAGCTTTGCTCATGAATGTTTTCCCCATCCATGATTTGGTTGCTCTCCTTACCATGAGGTGATGTGACATGGTTAATTAAGAGTTTCATTCTTGGGCCCTAGCTGGTTTGGCTCAGTGGATAGAGTATCAGCCTGCGGACCAAAGGGTCCCAGGTTTGATTCTGGTCAAGGGCACGTACCTAGGCTGCAGGCTCCTCCCTGGCCCAGGCCCTGGTCCTGGCATGTGCAGGAGGCAACCAATCTATGTGTTTCTTTCTCATCGATATTTCTGTCTTTCCCTCTCTCTTCCACTTTCTCTAAAATTCAATGGAAAAATATCCTAGGTAAGGATAAAAAAAAACAACAACACACACACACACAAAGAGTTTCATTCTTGGAAAGCCATTTCATTTGATTCTACAAATTTTTTTTATCTTTTACAGCTGTTTTTCCTGCAGTAGACTGATTTCATAGACAACTCAGGAAAAACTAATGAGAACTGACCACAGGGAGACCGGCTTTAAAAGAATAACAGAAAATTGAAAGAAAAACTGGAACTCTAATATTTAGAGCCTTGCTCTGAAAAAACAAAACATGTTTATAGTACATTGTATGTGAAAAAGATGAAGAGTTCTGGTTTTGACTCAGAGCAGATACTCCCTAGAATTAGTCACAGAAAAAAAAGAAGTAGAAGAAATTTTATACTTTTCTTCCTAAGAGAGTAATTCAGATTTTCCAACCTTATTTTTTTTCCTTAGACATTTTATTTTATTAATATGCCCTTTTAAGTTGATGACATGGCTAATAAATGGTATCCTTCTTCTAGATGGGTGTTTAAAAAAAACTAGAACAGAAAATACCTTCAGTTTTTTTGCGAATTATTTAACTATTCTCCTACAAAGCAGATTTAAAGAAAACAATGATCAATGAGCTCAATAACTTCAAGAATGGTAAAACCTCACCAATGGTATGCCTAAAGTTCTGCTTCAAATTCCAAGAACATCTTCAGTGTTGTTTATATTCTCATGTATCACATATGAGAATACAGCTGGCCAAAAGGTTGCGGGTTTGATTTTTAGTCAGGATATATACCTAGGTTTCGGGTTTGATCCCTGGTCAGGGCATGTATGGGAGGCAACCAATGGATGTTTCTCTCACACTGATGTTTCTCCCCCCCTGACCCTCCCCCCGCACTCCCATGTTCCTCCTCTTTCTATAAAATCAACAAATATATTCTGGGGTGAAAATGGAAGGAAGGAAGGAAGGAAGGAAGGAAGGAAGGAAGGAAGGAAGGAAGGAAGGAAGGGAGGGAGGGAGGGAGGGAAGGAGGAAGGGAAGGGCTGAATGAACTGTGATATAACCAAATTATATGAAACTTTACAATTTGGTCAATCTCCAGAAAGCAGCATAAACTAATCTATAAACGTCATCAAGAGGCAGGCAAACAAGCATCAATTACCAACTCTAAGAGTGGTATATTTACACTGGTCCAAGGAGGAGTGATTTAAAGGTAATATACACAAGGTTGACGTCCTATCAGTAGCAACCCTTGATTCTACCCCTTTTCAGGTTATATTACATTTAGAAAATAAACAAACAAAAGAAACCAATTTGGACAGCTTCACACTGTCTTGTTTGACTATTAAAAGCAACAATAAGCTCTTCAAATAGAAAACATTTTTGTTAGAATTTTTTTTTTCTAACAAAATTTCCTCCCCTACCCACACTCTAGTTCACATCAAGTAATCTGATCACAAAAGCATATTAAGTAACCAATGTTCATTTTCAAAAAATGAAACAAATAAGCAAAAAGAAATGTTTGGACCAAGTAAAATACACACTCAGCCTAAGTCTCCAGGATTCTTGGAATAAAGAAAATAATGAAATAAATGGAAGCTAAAAAGGAGTAGAATTCAGAATAATCAAACCAGCAATTTAGATTTTGACGTTTACTGATTTCCTACATAGGGGAAAAATACTGTGTACATGTCCAAAGGGAACAACTTTAGCAAACTGTGTGTCGGTGAAATATAAACTCCCCAACACAGAAGCAACAGTCTGAGTTTCCTTTTTTACCATTTTTACCTTAAACACATAGCATGAAAAATGCCTTTTTTTCCATTGGGAAACTTCAACCCACTCAACCTGCCTTCCTAGCTCCTGACTAAATGCCTGGCACAGTGGCTTTAAAACCACATTTATCTCAGTCAACTTCTGGAGTGCCTTTCATATCTATCCTTTAGTCTGACTTTTATCGTATGACAATGCAATGTAACGATGGAAACACAGGATTCAGAGTTATATTTTTTCCTGCTGCTTTTTATAATTCAACTAGAGGCCCGATGCACGAAGATTGTGCAAGAATGGGCCTTTCTTCCCCTGGCTGCCGGCACCACCTTTGCTGCGGCCGGAGCCTCCTTTCCGCCTTCCCACACTGCTCAGAGGCCTGGAGCGGCTGGGGTGGTGCAGAACACCTGCGTCATTGCCATGGTGATGACACAAGCGTCTCCCCGCCCCCGGCCGCCTGCATATGCAAATTAACCCGCCATCTTTGTTGGGTTAATTTGCATATTCACTCCCAATTGGCTTGTGGGTGTCGTGAAGGTATGGTCAATTTGCATCTTTCTATTTTATTAGAGTAGATTCCATGGGAATTGTGTAATTTAGGGTCAATTTTATTTTTTAAAGGTTGGAAGAAACAAGCATTTAAGTGGAAAAGCATAAAAAGATCATTTCTTAAAATCCAGGGCAGATTTTCTTTATAATTATAAAGAAGTCCTACTCAGTCACTACTGCCTAATGGCCACAGGGTGCTGGCCTTCTTCAAATCCCTAAGTGACCCTGGTGGAGTCAGAGTAGAGGCCTAGGCTTGCAGCCCTCACTCACTTGCAAGTGGTCATGGGAAAAATCGAAGCCAGCTGCTTGCCAGAGACAAGGGAGGCTGAACACAGGCCCATTCCTAATTTAGGAACTTTGAACTCTCCCTACACTGCAGGCTTCTGCAGCTAGAAAGTCAAATGAAATATCCTGGCAAGTAGCATTCTAATATCATAAACATAGACTCCCCAATAATGTCATCATAAAAAGCAACATCTAAAAATAATACTCTTGTGCTGAGTATCATAAATATGGCCACTGTCCAATGTAGAATGTGACCTAGTTTTTTTTTTCCGAAAGCAATACACAAACACAGAGTGTCCCAAAAACTTATACACACTTTGAATAATTATAAAGGCAGTGTCTATTAGAATACATTTCATTTCCAAAATGTAACAGAATCTACAGACATATAAACATATCCGTCTCATGGGGATTAGAATCCCTCACCTTACAATCAGGGAGATCCTGTATTGGCTTACTAGTTGCAACACCTGAAGCAAGTTCCTTTATACCTTAAACTTCAGGTTTCTTATCACTCTAAAGACGACAGCAACTTGACATGTTGGCCCAAAATAAATATTCAATAAATGAAGGTTTATTTTTGGCTATTTTTGTTATTTCCATTGTTTACCTAAGGTAGATGGTGGGGCATTAAAAGGCCAAATGTTAAAGGTTGTTCTCTGTCTTGGAGGAGGGAACGCAAACATTTTTTAAGTTCTTGTCTGTGCTTTTCTCTAGCTCTCAAATTTTCTACAATGAATATTTTAATGCCTTAATAATTTTTCTATTAAATTAGTCACTCTCCCGAATTAATATCACTATCAGATTCTAAAGAAACATTTATTTTCTTAAAAAAAAAAAGGTTCCTGCTGTACCTCCTCCTGTCCTCCTGCTAAGGATGTCAGTTTGAGGCCCAAGGCAATAACAAGCTGACAAACCCAGAGTCCCCAGGGGCTCAGTGAGGGAAATTCAGTGCCACTGACCCCTGGCTCAGCTCCAGCTCTGCTGGGGGAAGGGGTGTAGGGAGACCTGGGCACACAATCCTGCAGCCAGCTGGGTCCTCACTGCAACCCCCAGAAAAGCAATGCATCTGCATTCTTCTGGCCTCACCAAGTGATCAAGCTCTGGAATGGGGCCTGTGCAGAGTATTTTTTTTACCCTTTGAGACAGTATGGATGGACCCAGAGAATATTATGCTAAGCAAAGTAAGCCAGTTAGAGAAAGACAAATATCATATGATCTCACCTATAAGTGGAATCTACTGAATAAGATAAACTAACCAACAAAATAGGCCAGGGGTGAAACCATAAAAGTCCTAAAAGAAACCAAAGGCACCAAAATCTCAGACATCTCTCGTAGCAATATGTTTATAGATACATCTCCTACGACAATGGAAACTAAGGAGAAAATAAACAAATGGGACAACTAGTACATCAAAATAAAAAGCTTCTGCACAGCAAAAGAAACCACCAACAAAATAACAAGAGAGCCCACTGCATGGGAGAACATATTTGTCAACGATACATCCGATAAGGGGTTAATCTCCAAAATATATAGGGAACACATACAACTTAACAAAAGGAAGATAAACAATCCAATCTAAAAACGGGCAAAGGACCTAAATAGACACTTTTCGAAAGAGGACATAAGGAAGGCCAAAAGACATGTAAAAAAATGCTCAAAATCACTAATCATCCGAGAGATGCAAATCAAAATGACAATGAAATATCACCTCACACCTGTCAGAATGGCTATCATCAACAAATCAACAAACCACAAGTGTTGGCGAGATTGTGGAGAAAAGGGAACTCTAATACACTGCTGGTGGGAATGCAGACTGGTACAGCCACTGTGGAAAACAGTATGGAGTTTCCTCAAAAAATTAAAAATGGAACTCCCATTTGAACCAGTCATCCCATTTCTAGGAATATTATCCTAAGAAACCTGAAACACTCAACAGAAAGAATATATGCACCCCTATATTCATAGCAGTGCAATTTACAATAGCTTAGACTTGGAAACAGCCTAAGTGCCCATTAGCAGATGAGTGGATAAAAAAACTGTGGTACATTTACACAGTGGAATACTACGTGGCAATAAAAAAGAAAGAACGCTTACCATCTGCAACAGCATGGATGGACCTGAAGAGTATTAAGCTGAGCAAAATAAACCAGTCAGAGAAAGATAAGTATCACATGATCTCACTCCTATGTGGAATCTAATGAACCAAATACACTGATGATCAAAAATAGGCCCAGAGTCATAGAAGCATGAACAGACTATTGAAACTCAGAGGGAAGGCAGGGGAGGGTACGTGGGCAGAGATCAACCAATGAAATTATATGCATATATGCATAACCCATGGACACAGACAATGGGGTGGTGAGGGCTTGGGGGTGGGGGGAGCGGGCTGGAAGAGGTTAATGGGGGAAAAAGGAGGACCTATGTAATACTTTCAACAATAACGATGAAAATAAAAAACAAACAAACAAAAAAAACAGCCCAGAGATATGGATGCATGGAACAAAATAAAATACCTCAGTGTGGAGGGTGGGGGGAGAGAGTAGGGGACAGGACGAGATTAACCAAAGAACATATATGCATGGACACAGACAACAGCATGGGGAAGACCTTGGGAGAGGGGTTGGAGGGAGGGTTAGGGTTAGGGTTAGGGAAGTTAACAAACATCCTGAGTCAACAATGCAACAATCTCAATTATCTACACTCATAAGCAAAATCAATGAGTAATACTAACACATCAAATCCCACAAGCATTATGGGATTTCTATGAAGCCAATGTACGTGTTACATTTAAATGTGTTTGCATTCCCTCAGGAAAAGATGCCTAATGACAACTGGAAAGTTTGTTAGGAAAAAAGAAAAAGGAAGCCTGGATTGGCCACCAGCAATCCAAACTGGAGAACAGCAATTGGAAGTGTCTGGTAATTCAAAGAGTTGTTATTGCTGGCTGGTCCTAAATCCAAGGGAAAACATGCTTCGATATGGATTACAATCCAAGGCAGCAATGACTTAGCAGTGACCTCTAACTGTTTTACTCCTTCATCCCATTTCTTCTTGGAACCGCTCAGCATAGCTTGTAGGAGCTTATTCCACAGTCCTGAAGATACAGTTATGTCTTATTGTGTTATCTGGAAAAAGTGTCAACAGGTCTCTTCATATAGTTATGGGACGCAAAGATTCCTTTTACTAGTAATTGGAGAATTGGCGTGATTTATTCAGGCTTTTAGGGTAAGTGAAATTATAAAATTCTAAAAATGGACAGCAGCACCTCAAGCACTGCTTTCATTTCATTATTAGTTGTGCAATATAATAGTGTACAAGAATCTATACTGCTTGTAAACAGGTTACGTTCCAATTAGGAAGCACAGCGCCTAACACACAGTAGGTGCTCAACAAAGAAAGACCTGTTGGATGAGTGAAGAAAGGAAGGAAAGGTAATGAAACAAGCATACAAAAATAAATAACAAAATGTGATCAGTGCAATGATAAAGGTATGAAGTATTCTTGAAGTTTGGAAAGTGGAGACACTGCTCCCAGCAGAAGTCATGAAGGTCTTCATGAAGACAGACTATATATGGTCCTAAAAGATTAGGGAATTTGTCAGTCTACCCTATTCACCTAAAGAAGCATAGGACATGTTATTTCGGTAGCCTTGAAACATATGCTTATGACTTGATCTAAAACAAATATTATGCCAAAAAAAAGCATTAACTTTTAAATATCCTTTCCCTCTGGAAATCTGGCAATTAAATCTCACTGAAATGTCAGAAACTAATATCTCAGTTTTCTGAGCTATAATGGATTCAATATGGTACTTAAAAAAATCTTTCTTCCATCTTTCTGCCACATGTAGGTTATCCTTGAATCATTCATTATCTTGGAACTGAAAGTCTTTAGAATTTAACTCTTTTGGATGCAACATCTTTATCCAGCAAAGAAAATGTAGTGTTTTTATATGAGGGATATACTCAATTAATTTTTATTTACGAATTCTGTAAGACCAGTTCAATTTAGACAACCAATCTCATGAAATTTTATAGTCTTGCATGTCAAAAAAAACCCCATGATGATAAGGACAAGAGTTGTTTAACTCTAATACACATGCAATTGCTACGCAAGCAAGTTGGCACAAGTTCCTTCTTCTTTAAGACCTCCCTTATTTGTTCCAAAATAATAAAAATTCAAAGAGAAACAAATTCAAATCTTGGAAAAACTCTAAGGTGCTCTAGAGTGCTTTTCCATCCTCTCCCCTGCGCCCCTCCCCAGGCATCTGCTATATATTAACAACACTAAAGCAACAGGAGACATCTATAAACAACATTTCCTGCAAGGAAGACACAGACATTCTGGTGGGTATCTTAGGAACAGATGTTTTAGTACATCTGAAATCCAATATTCAAACAGTGATGATATACTTCACTGTAACATAACAAAGAAGTATGTTGTACTTGATTTGTTTCCCTATATAATAGCTCCTCAAGGCCATCCTAGCTCAAGCTCATTATTCAACTGTCTTGCTGTCACTGAGCACAATCTTCTCCAGAATCTGAGAGTCTAACCATTTGCAATGGAAATGAAGTCTCACAAAGGCTGTACTGGATGCTGCACACACTCACAGGATCAGAGAATACCAGCAAGTATCAGTCCAATCTCATGTCACAGGTATGAAACTTGCCCAAGTCAGCGTGACTAGTCAAAGGCAGACAGGACCAGGGCCCAGGTTTTGGGGCTGCCACTTGTAACAAACACACATACCCAATGACTTGCAACTGGAGCTTTCCTGGTGAGGATACGACCATTTCTATTCAACAGAGAAGTGCTGACCAAAACAGACCTTGAGTTTCTCCATGGTAGGTAAGCAAGGAAAAACATGGATGGTCCTGGACACTTTTTCCCCACTAAGCTTTCAAATACTTTGTTACAGTTTTGTGTTTGTTTCAAAGAGGATTTTAAAAGTTTGGGTGAATTATCTGGTAGGTTGGTATGACAGCTGTGTTCATGATGAGAATTGCTCTTTAAAAGTAATTACAACATCAGAAGTAGGCATTTTCCTAGACTGGCTAACTGCTGTCTGGTTTGGTTGTGGTGGTAATAATTCGCAAGGACAATAACAACGTAAGTGAACATGACTGAACTTACTGTGCCCAGCAATGTTCTAAGAACTCTACGGATATTAACTCCTTGAATCTTTCAGCACTAAGGTGTTATCCTCATTTATACATGAGGAAACTGAATGGAAGAGAAGGTTATACTGTAACGAGCCACGAGTCCTCTGGTATTCTGCTTAGACCAACCGGATATACCACTGGAATGGAAAACTTTGTCCTTCCCATCACTGTTCCTCTTCTTTCAAAACGCACCAACAGAGTTCACAGAGAACGCCCATTTCCCCTTACCAGACACAGCAAATGGGTTTTCAGTAGCAGATCTCACAGGAGGGGCATTTGTAATAGGCAGGCAGGACTCAGAGTAATTATTTGATGTAAAACAGGGTGATTTGCATTCCAAGTCCTACAAGTTTCTTTTCCCCATGACAAGAATTCCTGCAGTTAGCAGTTTTTGATGACAAACTTTTTAATTGGCTAGGATTAACATAGATGACTCTAAATCCTCAAAGAAGTTTTAATTGGTCTTTGAAGAATGGAAGTATTTGCTACCCAAGTACTGCATTATAATTACTCTCCTAAAACCTATTAAGAAAGCTGGTTTGCTCTCACCCCCATTCATATGTTGAAGTCCTGACCCCCAGTACTTCATAACATGACTAGATTTGGAGATAAGGGGTCTTTAAAGAAGTGATTAGATTAAAATAAAGTAATCAGGGTGGAACCTAATCCAATATGACAGGTGTCCTTTTAAGAAGGATTAGGGCACAGGCACACACAGAGAAATGACCATTCGAAGACACAGAAAGAGGATGGCCATCTACAGGCCACGGAGAGAGTCCTCAGAAGAAACTAATCCTACCCACACCTTATTTTCAGAATTACAACCTCCACGACTGTAAGAAAATAAAGTTCTTTTATTTAAGCCACCTGGTGTATCATACTTTATTACAGCAGCCCTAGCAAACTAATACATTTGCTTTTTGCTTTGATTCTCAATTCAAACTGAAATACAGCAGAAGCTCACTATACATATGATTCAGAAAAAGATGGGTCGTACATACTATTCATTACAAACATTATTAGAAACGTTGGCACATGAGGAAGCTCATGGTGAGAATTAAGCAGCCTTGCCATAGATACCAAATTATTTATCTCTTTATACTCAATGATGCAAGGTATCCTATGTCAATATACATATTTCTGTTCACTGACATTTAAATTATGCCACCAGCAAAACAATCTGCAGCCCACTAGGTTTAAATTTTGGTGCTGCCATTTAATTGGCTGTTCAATCTCCAAGTTTGAGCCTCACCCGATCTTTAAAATGGGTACCTATCTCATAAGTTGTGGTAAGGATTAAATGAGATAATATAATTCAGAGAAGACACTGGCTGAGCAGCTCTTCCAGTACATATTGGATGCCTATGAGCCATGGTTATTGGATTTATCAAAAACAGTAAAGTCCAGCCAGTGTGGCTCAGTGGTTGAGCATCAACCCATGAACCAGGAGATCACAGCTCCATTCCCAGTCAGGGCACATGCCTGGATTGCAGGATCATTCTCCAGTAGGGGGCATGCAGGAAGCAGCCGATCAATGATTCTCTCTCATCATTGATGTTTCTATCTCTCTCTCTTCCTTCCTCTCTCTGAAATCAATAAAAATATATTTTAAAAACAACAACAAGTCATAGCTCTCCTCTCTTATGTACTGGCTCTGGCAGCTGGATAGTAAGTTGAAAAACTAGAATAAAGCAAGCAATTATAAAAAAAAACTAGAGGCCCGATGCACGAAATTTGTGCAAGAGTAGGCCTTCCTTCCTCTAGCACCTGGGACCCGGGCTTCCCTCGCAGAGGGAGGCCCTGTCCACCCACTGCAGTCTGCTGGTCGGTGGCCTGGGCCTCCCTCTTTGGGGCAATCATAGAGCCCCCCGATTGATCACCCCACCAGCTGGTGGCCTGGGCCTCCCTCTGCAGGGCAATCATGGGGCAATGGCCGGGCCCCCAACCAATCGCATCGCACTTGCCTTGGCTGGACTGGCACCAGTGCGTGTCATAGCGTTGTCCCGGATGGCCGTCTGGATGGTCATCCGGATGGTCGTTCCGCTGTTCAGCTGATTTGCATATTACCCTTTTATTATATAGGATGATACTTGTACTTTTAAACATTTTTATGTTAATTTATATCATATAAAAGTTCATTCATTCATCAATATTTAGATGTGAGACAAAGGCTACTTCTTTGAGAATAGTGTGCTGAATGGGCTTCTGGTTGTCTTTTCTAAGTAAACTATAACACAATGCAATATCAATTTTCAGTTTCTGTTATTTTAAAGAGGATCAAAAACTAAAAGATCTTTAAAAAATAATCTGAATGCAGGAGCCACCTATATTTTTGTAATACCCATCTTCCTGTACTAAATTCACTGCAGTATTTTTTAGTACAGTGCTTCTCAAATGTTAGCTTGCTCCCAAATCACCTGGAGGGTTTGGTAAAACACATTTCTGGGCCTTATCCACAGAGTTGCTGATCCAGCAGGCCTGGGGTAGGGCCTAAGAATCTGAATTTTAACAATTTCCGAGAAGCTGCTGCTGCTGCTGATGTAGGAAGCACACTTTGAGAACTCACCCTCACTGATCCTATCTTTCAGATAAAGTGCATTCATATTTCATCAATTTACATAATATTTAAATTCTATCAATTAAGGACAAATACCACTGATGCCTGGTAACTTACAACTCCACTGGGAGGGGTGGAAGTACTTGGGGATCCAACTGGGATGTCCATGGTGTAGACCCTGAGAAAGAAGATACTTACTAAGAAGGTCTCCCAGTGGCTAACTGGCCTCAAATATAAAGAACAGGGCCTACCAGCCATTTCTACACAGGGACCTCTCACGCAAACTGCACCTCACGGAGAAGCCTGCATTAAACTAGCTACCTCTGCACTGAACTGCCTGCTGGTACTTCTGCCCTCTGAGCCAGCACTTCTACAGGAATTCTTATAATCCGATTTCAACCAATAGGACTGAAACTTCCCCCCATCCAATCAGAGCTAGCTATATCCCCATCAGCTTTTTCACCAACCAATCAGAGTAGTTCCATTCTGACCAATCAGGACAGTGCCTTTTGGACCAAACTGTAAGGATTTGGAGTCTTCATTTGCATGAGGATGGGCCAAACCAGGGATCAGGGGTGGGGACTTCTGTTTATGGGAACACACTTTCCCTTTCCAGCAAAGATTGAAGGCTGTGTTTCCCAGGCTGAAGATGATTCACCAGAGTGGAGAAGACCAGCTCAAGGGCAGAGCTGTCTAGCTGGAGAGAAGCCAGGCCTCAGGGCTACCTCACCCAGTGCCTCCTAACAGCCATGTGGTGTTGTATCACAGTTGAGTTATTTGATGAATAAAGTTTCCTTCTTCACTGCACCCCAAATTGGAGATTCCTGTTGGTGTTGAATTGACCCCAAGGACTCCCAGTTGTCAATGGACATTTGACCCACCATGGAGATTAGTTGACTTGTTACAGAAAAAATAGAGAGCACCAGTTAATGCAGTAAATTGGGTAAATGGAGATCAGTTGAGAAAACTTCTAGGGTATTAGGCTGATGCTTATCACTTTTCTGCATTCACCCTCAACACATAAGAGAAAAGAATAATGAGCTAGAAATATGTGCTTTTCTAATCACATATTTCATACTGTTCTCACTACTCTGCATCTCAGGCTATAATCATATTAGTATACTTATATAGTAGTATAAGGTGATCAATCCAGCTTTAATTTTAAGTATGAAAATACCCTGTTGAGAGTTGACAGGGAAGCCTTACTCCTTTATCACTGTCATCTTCTGAGAAATCAGATGACAATTCATGATTCAAGACTTTTGTGACTTTAACTTTCTTTTTAAACCTCACACTGTTTTCCAGGAGGAATTTCAATTGATCCATATACTCTGGAGTCCTTCAAATGCAGACCCAGGACAGTGGAACTTATTTGTGCCTTTCTGGCATCAGTATGCCCCAAATCTATTGTTCATTCAATTCAACAACACACACACATGATAGAACACAAATTAGCCCCCCGCCCCATATCTTTTAGATATCCAGTTGCACTGATAAACCAAGGAGAGAGTAATCAATTGTGACAGCTTGTCACAACCCCACGAAAGAGATTCATCTCCAGCTGCACACACATAAACCGGAGATCAAAGACAAAGAAGCCATGGCCACCTGTGGTCTCCTTCTAAACCACACAGGCACTGGAAAACTGCAGAACCCCAAGGCTGTAAAAATTACAACAGAAATTCCAGTTCAATTTCACTTCCAAAATCTACAGAAAACCTAAACTTATTCAGAAAACATATATCCTGTGATTTCTGCATCTGACTTGTTTTATGTTTGTTATCTTCTCAATCAAAAGAAATGAAAGACATAAGGACCAGGAAAAAAAGGACACTATCATTATTAGCAAATACGACCATTTAACAGAGTCCAAAACAATCTGCAAAGAGGTATTAGAATTAATGAGACTTTAGCAACATTACTGCCTATAAAAATCAGCATATACCATAGTCAACAATATTATTCTGAGCTACAAAAAAAGCTCAGGAATGCAATCTAAAATGACCACTTGTGCTATATTCACTTGTGCTATACAGCAATGAGAATGACAAACTACATCTAAGTGATCACAAAAAATAACACCAACTAAAAGAAGCCAGATACAGAGGAACAAACACCATGGTTCATTTACATAAAGAACAAAAACAGGCCAAACTGACGCATGCTTTTGAACGTCCAGACAGTGGCAGCCCTTGGGGGCATGGCAGTAATCGGGAAGGAACAGGAGGGGGAACTGCTAATGTTGTGGGTGCTGGTGTTTAGTTTTAAAATTCAGCACGCTGTACATTTATACCTACAGACAAATGCATGTATTACATTATGTATGTCAATAAAACGTTTTTAAAAACATACCACGTGAAATAGCAAAATAAAAATGTTAAGTGCTAGGCCTCGGTATAAATCTGACAAAAGGTACATTTTTAAGGAGGTATACCATATTCTCAGCTTAGGATATTCAATACTGTAAAGATATCAGTTCTTTCCACATTGAGGTATACATCCGGGGCAATCACAAAACAGTTTCTGAATGGAAATCTATAAGAAGGACCAAGCTACTCCTGAAGCAGAACTGTCCCTGAAGTTACCAGTAAAGCAGAGGATGTGGTTTTGCCTCAGGGACAGACAAACAGAACACTGAAACAGAATCCAGCACTGAGAAAATGATCCTCAGTTATCTGGAAACTTTATATGACAGAACTAGTATCACAGATAAGTAGTGAAAGGCTGGACTATTCAATAAACAGTGCTGGGGCAATAGGTTATATATATGGAGGAAGAAATTAATATCCACCTCATACCATATTTTTAAAAATCAATTTCAAGGATTTAAATGTGAAGTGCAAAATTTTAGAATTAGAGAAGAAAATACAAGAGAATATTTTTGTGACCTTCGGGTAGTAAATGACTTTTTAAGTATGCACATAAGACATTAACCTTAGATAAAGGTAAAAGGTAGATTTGAGTATTTTTTAAACTAGAACTGATAATCAAAGAAATTAAAACCAACTAAAAAAAGAAACTGCAAGTTGAGAAAAGATATTTGTATATGACTAAAGAGTAATATGCAAAATATGTGAATAACACCTACAAATCAATTAGAAAAAAAAAAGAACAAAATGAGCAGGTATTTTACCAAAAAAAGCAAATTAATAGCCAACAAAGATATGAAAAGATGTTCAATCTTATTAGTTAAGAGGGAAACGCAAAATAAAACAAAAATGAGATAGCATATCAATGCTCTAAACTGATAAAAAAAATTTAAAGTCTTATAATATTAAGTATTAGTATTATAAGTAGCATCACAATCATATACTATATATATACCACATATACAGAGTAAAGTTCAACATGCACATATCCTATAATCCAGTAATCCCAATATGCAAGGATCATTGTTCATAAAAGCTCAAACCTGAAAACTACCCAAATGTCCATCAACACGAAAGGATAAACTGTAGTGTATTCATACAATGGAATACCACACAATAGCAAAGTGAATAATGTACAGCTACATGCATAAACATGGATGAATGAATCTCAAAAACAGAGTTGATTGTGGAGGTGATTGCACAACTGTGAATAATTACCAAAGCTCACCAAACTGTACATTTAAATGGGTACATATTATTCTGTATAAATTATACCTCAATGAAATTATTCCCCCAAAATTGAGCAAATAAAGTAAGGAGGGGTGTGCAAAAATTACTCTTTACAGAAAGATCAAAACCAGGCAAATACAAAATAAAATGTGCTTACATTATTTTAAAAATTAAGAGAAAAAGATACAAAATTCAGAATAGCAATTTCCTTTCAAGGGAATGGAAAGGAATAGAACTGGGAAAGTCATACAAGGGGCTTCAAAAGTATAAACTGAGTAGTGATATAAGGTACTTACTTTTAACTGTTAAAACCAAATACATAAATTATATACTTCATTATATATGCAATGTTGCAAATTTTTAAAAAAATAAAATAAATTTAAATAGTTCCATTTTAGAGAAATAATCAGAAGAAAACAAATTCATTTTAGCAAAATCTGACCATGAAAAATAATTAAGACTAGTTACTTTGTTTTACTTTCAGGTTATTCCTTAAGTACAAAATTTCAAAACTTTGATTGGCTGATAAATTTGGTTATATTTGGAGAAAAAACACCTTTACATATTAAGGGATAAAGGACTATGACGTGTACAACCTACTTTCCTACTTTCAAACAGTACAAAAAGCACATTATTTGTACACATATCCTATACAGTGGGGCCTTGACTTATTCATTCCGTGACGGAGCTCGTAACTCAAATTACTCGTATGTCAAATCAAAAAGTGAACGAGTGAGACACGTGATGCTGGACTGATGTTGTGGCATTCACTGTGACGTTCGCTGCGCCAACTAGTGGTGGGGTATCTGAAGCTGGCTCGTAACCCGAATTTTAGCTCGCAACTCAAAGCAAAAAATCGGCCGAGAGACTGCTCGTATCTCGAAAAACTCATTAGTCGGGACACTCGTAAGTCAAGGCCCCACTGTATAATAAAAGCCTAATATGCAAATTGTCCCCTCAACCGGGAGTTCGACCACTCGCTATGACATGTGCTGACCACCAGGGGGCAGCGCGGAACATGGTGGGTGTCAGCGACGCGGCACTAGCAGTGGGCAGCAATGGAGGCACTGCTGGCCCCGATGGGCCCCAACAAGAGCGGGACCATGGCAGGATGGTGGAGCAGGTAAGTGGGTAGCACTAGGCCAAGGCAGGTGTGAGTGAGGCCCGATTGCCCCGCAGACGGCGACCAGCAGTGGTGGCGGGAGGTGGGGCCACCGCCTGGCTCCTCAGCGCTGAGGGAGCCAGGCAGGGGCCCGATGACTCAGGTGGAGCGGGGGCACACAGGGGCCTTGGGGCCCAGGTGCTGCCCAGGGCCCAGAGATCAGCTGGGACCTGCCCTTTTACGCCAGACACTCACGCTTCGATTGCCAGCCAGGCCTACGGACCGCACCTGTGCATGAATTTTGTGCACCGGGTCTCTAGTATATTCATAAAGAGATAATAAACCAAAGGCAGCAAAGGTTTATTTTTTTAAACCTTTACTGTTGAGAGTATTACAGATGTCCCCCTTTGTCCCCTCCACTTGGTTCCTGCCCTGCCCTGCCCCAGGCCTTCACCACCCTACTGTCTGTGTCCATAGGTAATGCATATATGCATATAAATTCTTTGGTTAATCTCTTCCATGTCCTCCATCCCCTTTCCTCTTCAATTCATCAGTCTGTTCCATGCTTCCATGCTTCTGGTTCTATTATATTCATCAGTTTATTTTGTTCATTAGATTCCTTGTTCGCTTATTTTGATTTTTAGATTCAACTGTTGATAGGTATGCATGTATTGCCATTTTATTGTTCATATGTTTTAGGTTTTATTTCTTCTTCCTCTTCTTCTTTTTTCTTCTTCTTCTTCTTTCTTGTTCTCCCTCCTTCCCCTTCCCCCTTTCCCTTCTTCAAGAAGACCCTTTAACATTTCATGAAATACTGGTTTGGTGGTGATGAACTCCTTTAGCTTTTTCTTTTCTGTGAAGCTCTTTATCTGACCTTCAATTCTAAATGATAGCTTTGCTGGATAGAGTAATCTTGGCTGTAGGTCTTGGCTTTTCATCACTTTGAATATTTCTTGGCACACCCTTCTGGCCTGCAAAGTTTCTGATGAAAAATCAGCTGACAGCTTTATGGGCGCTCCCTTGTAGGTAACTAACTGCTTTTCTCTTGCTGCTTTTAAAGTTCTCCTTGTCTTTAACCTTTGGCATTTTCATTAAGATGAATTTTGGTGTGGGTTCATCTTGTTTGGGACTCTCTGTGCTTCTTTGACTTGTATGTTGATTTCTTTCACCAGGTAAGGGAAGTTTTCTGTCAATATTTTTTTCAAATAGGTTTTTGATTTCTTGCTCTCTCTCTCTCTCCTCTTTCCGGTACCCCCATGATGACAGTGTTGGTACACTTGATCAGAGGCTCCTTACACTACCTTCAGATTTTTGGATTCTCTTTTTGCTCTTCTGATTGGGTGTTTTTTGCTTCCTTATATTCCAAATTCTTGATTACATTCTCATTGTCCTCTACTCTACTGTTGATCCCCTGTAAAATATTCTTTATTTCAGTTAGTGTATGCTTCATTTCTGACTGGTCCTTTTTTATGTTGATGTTCTTAATAAGTTCCTTGAAATTCTCACTAACTTCCTTGAAGTTCTCATTAAGTTACTTGTGCATCCTTATCATCATTGTTTTGAACCCTGTATCTGGTAGTTTGCTTGCTTCCATTTCATTTAGTTCCTTTTCTGGCGATTTCTCCTGTTCTTTCATTTGTGACAGGTTTCTTTGTCTCCGAATTAGGTAGATCTGCTATCTCTCCCAGACTACAAAAAGTCATCTTGTGTAGCATGAGCTACAAAGCAATTTGCAGATGACTGCTACTTGTGTTGGACTTGGAAGTGCTCAGGAGAGGCCAAACTGTGAACCAGGGTGGGCTGCCACTAATGCTGGGCCTGGGGCCATTTATTGAGAGGTACGAGGCATGCTGATTCCAGATGCTGCTTGTTTGAGAGATTTTAGGAAAATCCAAAGCATGAGGCAAGAGAGGCCAGCTGTATGGAAAAGCCACTGGAAATGACTTGGATGAGCCTGCAAGTAGGGAGGGTCGGGGGTCTCAGGGAATCACCAGGGTGGGGCCAAAAGTGTGAGCCAGGTTGATGGAGATTTAGATATGACACAGCCTGTCAGCTCTGTGGCAGGAAGGGTTCAACAAAGGAACACTGGCCTCTGCCAGCACTTCTGTCTAGGAAAAACTGCCCCTCCAGCTCTTGGCCTTATTCCAGATAAGTTACTTCCTCCCGGAATGTCCCAGGTTCCTTTCAAGCTGCTGCTCTGGCACTGGAGCTCAGAGGGAGTGAGTCTGAGTAAGTCTGTGTGTGGACCCTTTAAGAGGAACTGCCTGGGACTCCAGCAGCCTCTGTGTCACTTAGCCACAATCCCCGCTGGTTTTTACAGCCAGAAGTTGTAGGGACTTCTCTTCTCAGCACTGGGACCCTGAGCTGGGGGCCTGGTGTGGGGCAGCGACCCCTTGCTCCTCAGGGAAACCTCCACAGCGAAGATATCCCTCTCGATTTTAAACTGCCACATGTGGTATGGAACCAGCTGGTTCTGCAATTCTGCCACTGATCTCTGCCCCTCCTTCTAGTCTTGATGTGCTTCTTCTTTAACTCCCTAGTTGTAGGACTTCTTTCAGACAGATTTCAGGTGGTTTTGAATAATGGTTGTTCTGCATTTTAGTTATAAATTTTTATGTGGTTGTGGGAGACGGCATTTAACTACACCACCATCATAAACAGAAGCTCCTAAAAGTATTTTGGCAGCAAAGGTTTAAAATGTGAAAGTTTCCTATTCTTCCAACTTGACATTTTTTCAAAGTTAAAAAAACAATTTAAACTGTTGTCCAAGGACAGACTAAAAATTCAGCACAGGAAACATCATTTTATATTGAGAACACACTTTAATGCCTCTATCCTATTGCAACCATTTGTTTATGGTAATGAATCATGTAATTGAGTTACTGCTCCCTCCCACTGGTCTCAGACCAAAGGTGCTAGAATAACCACACTGAAGCACTGAGCAGGCTGGACTTCATTGCTAAAGTGTCATTGGCTAAAATTAATTTGCACTGAGTAATGACGTGTTTAGTATGGAACCAAAAGTGGTGACACTTTGGGAGTGGTCACTGCAAATTTACAAATTTCTGTTTAAAAAGAGTATCATTTTCTTTGGGGGAAAAATACAAAGAGCCAAATGTCTCCCAACTTCCAAAAAGAAAAGAAAAAAAAAGAGAGACAGAAAATCAACTCACTGTCTCAACACTATAGATTTTCAAAAGAAAAATACGTTATGCTGCATGAACATTCAAGGAGATGATTTTGTTCCAAAACTTGACACATATTCTATCACGAGTCATCTTTTACAATAAAACAGGGCTGTGCAATAGTGGGATAATATAAAGCGAAATCCACACTCTAATAGATATATATTTTCTAAATATTGATAAGCATCCTCTTTCTTTACAACATTATATTCAATATGAACACACAAGTCAAATGTACAATATACAACATGACCTCAGGAAAAACAAGACCAGATGAGATGGAGTGTATGCCACCTCAAAGGAGATGCTGAAAACTCAGCCACCACTATACATCATAGCTCATTAGAAATTTACATTAGCTTCCTCGAGGTCAAAAAAGCTCTTTGCATAACAAAATTTATTGTGCCCTGGTTTGCCATAAGTATAAATCTTTTAGGGAAAAGTCACCAGAGTGTACCATAGCTCATTGATAAGTTAATTACTAGTGAGGCAAAGCATGTGACCAATGGCTTTGGGGAAGGCCTTGCTTAACATTTATTATAGTAACCACAAAGGCCTTCCTGCTGTGAATGAAAGCCACCCACAACATTTTAATTCTGGCTACTGAGCGATTAGAGAAATAACAGGCAGCTGCTGATATATTTCACCACTTTAGTATAAACAACTGTGACAGTCTGGAGACCTTGGCTATATAAGGGGCCTCTAAATGTATTTTGTTGTTAGTGCAGGATTCATAAGGAGGGGAAAGTAGTTAGGATAGAAAAAGAAAAACATGCTTCCAAACACAACCGTAAAATATACCTGACACCAGTGTTCTTAATTTTTTAGAAACCCTTTGAAGTTCTGATTAAAGATATGAACTCTCACCCTTGGAAATTGCACATGCATCCACAACAAACACATCATTTTACATTTAATTTCAGGGGCTCACTGACCCCAGTTTAAAATACCCTGTACTGCATAATATTGCATAACACAAGGTTTAAAAAAAATAAAAAGTGCCAACTCAAGCTATTATGCCCAAAGAATGACAAATTAAGAGGTGAAGCCAAAACTAAACACAGTTAAGAGATGACAAAGATATTACTGGTGGACTTTAAAAGTAATAATTATAATGGTTTTTATATTAATAAAATTCACTAATTAACTAACATGATATACAATACACAATCACAAACTTATTTTAGCTAGTTAGCTCCCTTCTTCCTAAACAAAGACTTGTACTAAGACAATTATTAATTACAACCAATTTACTGGGCACTCATAATGCAAGAGTCTGTTGAAGACAAAAACTATTGACCTGAATAGTTTTCCTAGGATATAGTCTTTAGCATACTGCTCTAATTGTTTAACTTAATCCTTGTTCTTTTGTAAATCCTTGTTCAAATGTAAATTACTTCTGGCAGAGTCTCAGAGTGTGGGATACCTAATCTTTTCTGTTGATCAGCATAAATACAAAAATCTCTACTTCCTAACTAATAAGGAGAAGGGCTGAGAGCAATCTGATTCAAGTCTAACAAATCAGAGAGGATTTAAACAAATATGAGTGCAAACTTTATTTCTCATTAGAGAAACAGAAGATTAAAAATATAATTACTCAAATACATCTTATGTTATAAAATGGTTTATTGATGGATTACAAAATAAAGCACTGTAATTATGGATTTCATTTGTCAAGTTTACCTTCTTAAACTCTTTAGGACCACAACAGATAGTAGACCATATGTACACAAACACAATCCTGTTTTATACACTATTTTCTGGATGAATGCCCAATGGAATTTAACAAAAGCATTATTTATTCAACAGTTGAGCATCTTACACAATTACAAAAGCAACAATGATCTCTCAATCTTAGGAATTATCTTTATTTGTCTAGTAACCCTCAAAACACTTTTAATCATACCTAACAAATCCTAATGAAACATTTAAAAATACTTGAAGATTAAAATACTCCTTTTAACCACCCACCTGAAAAAGCCCGAGGAACTTTAAATTTTTTCTTAACTTTATTTTTATTTTTCTAATCCTCACTCAAGGATATGTTTTTGCTGATGTTAGAGAGAGAGGAAGGGAGAAGAAGAGAGAGGAAGGGAGAAAAAGAGAGAGAGGAACGTCAAATGGTTGCCGCTCATATGCTCCCCCAACCAGCGATTGAATCTGCAACCTGGGTATGTGCCTTGACCAAGAATCAAACCCGCAACTTTCAGTGAACAGGACAACACTCCAACCAACTGAACCATACTGGCCAGGGAAATTTTTTTCTTAATTTTAAATTTCATTAAAAAACATCTTAAAGGAATACAATACCGTTGGCTGTGAACGATGAAGACCTGGAGAAAGGAAGATACCTACTAAGAAGGGCTCCCAGAGGCTAATTGGACTCAAGTTTAAAAAAACAAAACCTAGCAGCCATTTCTACACAGGGACCTCTCACGCACACTGTACTTTAGGAAGAAGCCTGCACTAAACTACCTGCCTCTGCATTGAACTACCTGCCTGTTTCTGCCCTCTGAGCCAGCCCTTATAAAGGAGTTCCTTAAATCCTAGTTCAACCAATAGGACAGAAACTTTCCCGAGCTCTGCAGCTATATCCCTCCCCCACCCCCATCAGCTTTTTCACTGACCAGAGTGAGTGGCTCCATTCTGACCAACCAGGACAGTGCCATTTGAACCAATCAAACTGGAGAATTTGGAGTCCTCATTTGCATGAGAATGAAGACCTTGTGTGTATGGCCTATCTAACAGCCAAACTGTCATATGCTTACCATCACAGTGGCTTCACACACTTTTCCAAAAAGCTTTAAAAGGACACTCTGAGGTCTTGGGCCAGCCTTCCTTTAGGAAACATTCAGAGAAAACATTTTCAATACAGAAATGTCTCTGAAAGCTGTCACCAAACCCTACTACTGAAGTAGTCTTCGGTCTGATAACCTGACACAGAAATAGAAAACTCTTCATATAACAGGCCCCGCCTCTACAAACCATTAAGCTTTCATCTAGTTACAATGATACCTGTGCACAATGAGGAATTTAACCAAAGAATAATCACCAACCATTCTAATCAATTGAATTTGTCTTCAGTGACATTAATTTCATTTACTATCTCCAGATGATCAACCTAAACTCCTCAAAAGATACTGAAGCAGCTTGCAAAAACTCTTCTCTGAAAAATGTTATCTCTGACCCTTCATTCTTCTTAACAGAAATATTATTTTGCAATTTCTCTTTGAGAATAACTGTATTTGCATAGAATGTTCTGTATCACACACATTTAACTCTGCATCTGGTGAAAACTAGACACTACAAACTTCTTAGTATCTGAAATTAAGCAAAAATGTCTATAAATATCCCAATACATAGTTTGTTGCTTATAACATTGGCTCTCAAGCTATAAATGGTAAAAGATTATTCTCTGTAAGTATAGTGCAGCTGTTATTTGAATTTTGAGAGACAAAGTCTACAACAATTGGGTATTCTAACAGCAATTTAGTTTTCCCCATCACTATCCTATATTTCAAACTGGAAAACTCTGTTCAATTCCTTCATCTTTACCTTGAATGCATACTGTGATCTTTTCAATTAATTCCTGGTATATGACTTTTTCTTAAATTTTAATTTCATTTACTCCATCTAATCTACTGTCACGGCTTTATTCATACAAACACTAAATTGATTTTCATCCACTATTTTCTTGAATGTATAAAAACCCAGGTATACAATTATTTGGGCAGTGCTAACATTTATTTCTAAATAAAAAAAACTACTATATTGGTAAGCTATATACAAGTCACTATTTAAGGAGCTACTGATCATTCACTCAATGTTTATTGTGAGGGTTTGTGCCAGGTATACCATGACAAGCACATTACCATGATGCCTGAAGCTTTGTGGGGGCTCCCAGAGACATTCTCATTTAGGTTTATAGAGTCTGCATGGAAAACTTCCACACCCATACAGAGCCATGTATTTTATGTATATTTGCACTTACTAATTGAGCTACATCATGCCTGGGAGTCACAATGTAAGAAGAAGTTTATAAAATATTCAGTTGCCACTAAAAATAAAATTCTTGGCATACCAGATGTTTCTCCGTATGAACACATCCGAATTCAGAGTTGGACAACAGGAGAGGAAAGAATGTGTTATTCTTAGGAAAATAAACTGGCTAGAAACAGCAGTCACTGTAAACAACCCTAAAACAAGATGATTTCAATATCTGTTCTATACTCTGGAGCACTCAGTGTTTGGTTAGTGATACTGTCTTTCATCCACATTTTAATATTTTGGAATTAGGATACATCTTACAATTAAGGTTTAATGGCTCAATTAGCAACAGTTTCTTTCTTTTGTGGCACCTAAATACATCGTGATGTGTCTTATAATCAATACCATTTTAGATTCAGTGAAAATATGGTAATAAATTGAACAATAGACTTGAAACAGCCATAACAGGTCAAGCTTTTTCTGCAAAGATTGAAACACAGGAGAGAAGCAAGCAGTAAACCATAAAGGAGGCCATCAAAGAAAAGAGCCCAGGAAAGATACGTGAAAGCACCTGGCAACAGAGGCAAAAAAAAAACAAAAACAAAAAGCAGAGGACATGGGCCACAGGGATGAGAATGGCCAGGAAGCTACAGAAGACAGAAAGGCTAGGCTGGGGGACGAGGAGCCAGGCACAGGCCCTCCCTAGGGGAATAGCTGATGCTGGTGTGGGCACAGCAAGTGTTTGCCTGAGTCTGGAGGTCAATGACAGGCACACTAAAGCAGCTGGGCCACAGAGCCAGGCATGACTGTTTTGTCTATTCTGTCCTGACAAATTCCCAGTGCTCCTCTCTCTCACTCCTTAGGGCCTCCAGATGTTGGAGGTATAACATGGCCAATCAACATTTTTCTTTTTTTGTTGTTTTTTGTTAATCTTAACCCAAGGATATTTTTTTCATTGATTTTTTATAGAGAGAGTGGAAGGGAGGGGGAAAGACACAGAAACATCGATGCATGAGAGAGATACATCAATTGGTTGCCTCCCCCACACACCCCACCGGGGCTGGGAGTGAGCCTGGGGTCAAGCCTGCAATCAATTTATGTGCCCTTGACCAGAATCGAATGTGCAACCCTTCAGTCCCTGGGCTGACGCTCTAACCACTGAGCAACCGGCTAGGGCCAATCAATACTTTTCCATTCAATTTGGAATTGTCCTCATGCTTGACTCAAATTCTATTTCTCCAATTAGTTCTGGCTTATTAATGACAATGCAGTGAGTAGAATCAAGCTCACATTATCAGCCAGCCCCAAAGTGTCTAACATATATGCATGATTCAGTTGTTTAGATCGAAGGTCTATCCCAGTGGTTCTCAACCTTCCTAATGCCATGACCCTTTAATACAGTTCCTCATGTTGTGGCGACCCCCAACCATAAAATTATTTTCGTTGCTACTTCATAACTGTAATTTTGCTACTGTTATGAATCATAATGTAAATATCTGATATGCAGGGTGTATTTTCATTGTTACAAATTGAACATAATTAAAGCATAGTGATTAATCACAAAAACAATATGTAATTATATATGTGTTTTCTGATGGTCTTAGGCGACCCCTGTGAAAGGGTCATTCAACCCCCAAAGGGTTGCAACCCACAGGTTGAGAACCGCTGGTTTATCCTCTCCTACTACACAGTCACGTTAAAATTCACAAGGACAATCCTTAATCCCATAGAGTACAATTACATAATCACTGCATCTAGACATCAAAGGCTTTTGTTTCCCTTTCAACATTGTGACCAACAGAATGGGGTAGAGAGGGAGCAAGAGTGTCAAGTGAGTAACGTGGGGAGGAGAGGGTTCACAGTATGAAAAATGTATATATATTACCAATGACTACAAAAGGCCCCAAGAGAGCAATCTGGGTGATGGAAATGCTCTATATTGAAATGGTGGTGGTGACACAGGTGTATACCATCATAAAAACTCAAGAAGATATACACTTGAAATGGGTGCATTTTGTTGTAGGTAAATTATACCTCCATTAAGTTGATTTTAAAGAACATTATCCAGGAACCAATTATTCCACTGACTCTATTGCTTTTCTTTTAGCTGTTCATATTGTAGCCACCTCACTAATTCTCACAAAACACACTTGAAGAATGGGAGATACAATGCAAATGATATTCAAATAAGTCATTTTTCTATACTTTTTGAAGCTAGGATCATTCATTGGCCTAAAAGGATGTTTTAATAAATCTTGCTGTTGGTTCTAAAAAATTGACACTCAAGAAACTGAACCTTAATCTCTATTGCCCTCAAATGTAAAAAAAGCAAAGCAAAGAAAAAGTACTGAACTTAATCAATGGATAAAGTACAAATATATGAAATTCATAAAAACAGCAGAAAATTTCAGTAGTTATACTAAGAAGGAAAATATAAGTAGAATGCTGTCAAATTATATACTGGTGCTGCTTCCCGGAAGAGGAATCCAGAAGTTTAAGGGATTTTTGTTGATAACATGTAAAAGTGGACAAAAATAATACTAGCCTGTCAAATATTTCATGGGCTTAGTTTATCGCCACTTGTGGAGCTTCAAAATTGGCTTGATTTTATCCCAGATAAAGCCATAAAAGCCATACAAACCATCCAAAATTTGACCATCTGAGTATAGTATTCAAATATGAAAAATCATAGGAAGAAAGAGGGAGAGAGAGATAGGAATATCAATGATGAGAGAGAATCATTGACTAGCTGCCTCCTGCACTCCCTCTTATTGGGGATCTAGCCTTCCACCTGGGCATGTGCCCTGACCAGAAATCAAACTGTGACTTCCAGGTTCATAGTCGATGCTCAACCACTGAGTCACACTTACCATGCAAGAATAAGGATTTTGTTCTATTTAATCCAAATCTCCTAAAGACCGTTTTTATTGGCCAATATTTCAATAATTGGGAGAAATTCAGAGTTTAAACATAGAAACTGGTTCTCTGATCCTTACAAACTTTCACATAACTTTTACTGAGTCAAAAGTTCCATTCTCTTTTTAGAAGCAGGAAGGAAAAAAAATTATTACAAGTGACTCAAAACAAAGTAATGTAACTGTGCTTCATTAGTGAGATGTTTTCCGAGCATAGCCACTGAAGACAGAGGTGATGTTAAATCTTATGACTTATCCAGTAGCTTTATTATCAGGGCTGATATTGACCTCATTGTTTTACTTTATTTTTATCTTTGTGGTCATAGATAATGCATACATTTTGGTCATAATTTTAGATTAAGGAATAACCACATGCTCATCAAATTAAAAAGTACAACTTTTGAGATTAAAAACTTTCAAATAAGTAGGTGTAAGAAAGGGTAAGGTTAAAATGAAAGTTATCAATATCAACTCATAAAAATTGTGCTTAACCTATCTAATAATAGACAAAGATGGTAATTGACCATACCTTTGCCACGCCTCCCATTGGCTAATCAGCGCGATATGCAAATTAGCCGCCAACAAAGATGGTGGCTAATTTGCATACTGCAGGCAGGGCAGGACAGCGCGAGCCGCCATCCGGGGCCCTGTGTGCAGGCCTGGGCAGCGGGGCTTAGGCGGCGATTTTGCGCCGCCTAAGCCCCGCCCCCAGCCAGAACCCCATGGTGATTAGAGAGCAGGAAAGTGCCACCCACAGGCAGCATCCAGCAGGGCCTGACCCCGGGTGCCCTGGCAATCCAGCGATCGGTGAGCAGGAAAGTGCAGCCTGCAGGCAGCCCCCGTGTGCGCCTGCCCCTGGGTCCCCGCGGCGATCCCAGAGCAGGAAAGCGCAGCCTGCAGGCAGCACCCCACCCTGGCGACAGCTCAAGAGAGAGTACAACACGCAGTGGAGGCCAGGAGCCTGAGAGATCAACAGAGAGGGGCACCTGCTCCAAGCCTCCACGGTGTGGCTGGGGGCAGACCCCCAGCAGACACACACACACACACACACACACACACACACACACACACACGGGACGCTTGCTCCAAGCCTCTGCTGCCAGACTGTGGCCGTCAGGAGGACATCCACTGAGGGCTCCCGGACTGAGGGGCAGGCTGGGCTGAGGGAACCCCACTCCCCAGTGCACGAATTTCGTGCACCAGGCCTCTAGTATCTTTATAATTCCATCTCTGAAGAGGACTAACATAGAAACTTTAGTCCTTATAAGAAATGACCTGGTATACTCATTAGAATCTGTCTCTAATGTTTCCCACACACATAAAAAACAAAGTTATATACTGAAAAGTAAGTATTTAATATTCTGGAGCACTTTTGCCAGGAATAAGTACACTTTTAAAAGTTCTGACGAACAGGTGAAAGAACAAAATTAAGATGCTCACTGGTCAAGATGTGACAATTTGAGCATTTATAAAAAAGGAGGGTGTAAATAACAAGTGTCTACTAGGTCTAATTCAAATAGGACACAATGCTTGATTGTTTCAACACAGATCAGGCATAGATTCACTTGACTGTACCCTCCCCTTCAGATAATTTGAGACATTATCAGTATTGTTCTAGTCATCATTGTGCATCATACCACTTCAGCACCATCCCTCTGTCTATGGTTCTTACTACTGCATTAATCTATATATATAAAAGCCTAATTGACTGGACGACGTCATTCAGTTGACCAGTCACTATGACGCACACTGACCACCAGGGGGTAGACGCTCAACGCAGGAGCTGCTCCCTGGTGGTCAGTGTGCTCCCACAGCGGGAACACCGCTCAGCTGACTGACGGGCACTAGACGCGGGGCTTGGGGCTGGCGAGCGCAGCTGCGGGGGTGCAAGCCTCTCCCAACTCCGACTCCGAGGCAGCGCTGCTGAGCAGTGGCAGCGGCAGCAGGCACAGCGGGGAGCAACGCAGTGGGAAGCAGTGCAGTGGGGAGAAGCTTGGCCCGGCTCAGGCTCCTCCCTGGCCACCTGCTGCTTCATGCACTACTACATCCCTTGGGGGATGTCGGACTGCCGGTTTCGGCCCAGTCCCCAATCCCCAAGGGGTCCCAGATTGCGAGAGGGCACAGGCCAGGCTGAGGGCGAATCCGTGCACCGGGCCTCTAGTAGTAATAATAATATACTAATAAAAATAGCTAACACTTATTTACCATGTGCAAGAAATTAGGTACAGTGAAATTAAGCAGCTTGCTTGAGACCACCCAATTAGTAAGAGCAGGTGCCAACATTCACACCCAAGGAGCCTCCTCACGCCACTTCAGCAATGGGGAAGGAAAATTCTAAACATGCCCGCGGGATCTCTCTTGGCTAGTGAACATTCTATTCCCTTTTTGTACTGAGCACTTTCTCAGGGGAAAGGCAGGCTAAGAAGAGGGAAACTTTGATGAAGGGAGAGATTAAAGATAAAACCAACCAACCAAACAAACAAAATCAATGAGATAGAATTTTGAGTTGGACCAATGCTTTACTGAACTTAGTATTCTAAATTTTTAGATAGTGTTACAGCCTAGAGGCATTATGCAACTGCTGTGTTTTCATAACCTTAAGAAATAAGTTCTTCATCTCAGCAGTAAAAATATCATGCATAGAAAAAGGGAAAGGCATCAAAATGTTAAGAGATTACGAGCAAATTTTATTTGATTTCTAACGTCCTACATTTTCTAAGTTGTTTAACAGTGAATGGGCATCGCTTTTATAATTAGGAAAAATTGTATATTAAACAGTTATTGGAGATTTCAAAAAGAGAAGAAAGGATATATGCCTCTCACGTCACTTGCATAAAGAGAACTTGAGCTGGCAAAAGTTAGCTGCAAGTTCCTAAAAAGTCAGTCACACAGACCCTTGGATTAAAATAATAGAACAGTTTTCTTTGTTATTTTGTCATTTTTAAAGTGTTGTGAAGAAAGAAAGACAGTAGGGGCCCTCTTATACTCAACTGCTCAAGGATTGGAAAACTAAACTTGTCCAAGGCAGAGAGCATTATCCAAAGCCTTTCTGGGAGGGCTGTAAGTTCCAGGAGTAAGATGTTGGGTTATCTCCAGAGTCATGAAAAACCCACCAGACAGACTGCTATTAGCAACCACTTCCTATAAGCTGCTGCCCATCTCTCACCCCTGCAGGTAAGACCTCCAGAGTGGGTTTTCTCCTGCTCTTGGCCACTGAGTCTTCTGCCTTCCTGCTCTGATTTCTGAACCATCAAGGCTCAGCCACGGTACTATAACTCCTTAAAGTTTGGTAACTATTATCAAAAATAGCTTGTTAATAAGGTGCTTATTAAATAAAATTTGTAATGGCTTATTTAATAAAGTCTGTATAGTCTTAATAAAGACTTACTAAAGTCTGCAATGGCTTACTTAAAAATATAAATTAAAACAGACTCAGAGCTATCCCTGTAGAATGCCATTCTCATGTGACTTCATTCCAATGTGCATTCTTGGACAGCATGCTATGAATTTCCTACCACCCTTAGTACCTCTGGGGGACTGACATACTCAAGAGCATCATTTGACCTCTGTGTTTCAGTTAAAAAAAAAAAAAGTAACACCTACCACAAGGGTAAGCAGAAGATGCAGCATTAACCTAATTGCCATTTAGGAACCAGAGAATGAGAAGTGCCCTTACCCACCAGCAGAAAGAAGAGTAAGCAGGCCAGCAGCCCCTGCCCCTCAGGGAGCGGTCCCAGGTTAACAGGCACCACACTCTAATATCTTCCCTTTCTCCCAACTCTGTACCTCCACCCCTCTGTCCATGACAAATGGAGGAAACACTTCCCATAATCCCACTCACACCGAGGCCAACCACATTAGGCTGGTGCAGGTACACCCAAGGCTGGGAACATACCACTTCTGGTGCAGACAACAGCTCTGGCACTATAAGAAGTGAAACATGCCTCAGGCCATGGCGTTGCCTACGACAGAATTCTCTTCCACTCAGACTTGCTGCTGAGGCTGCTATCTAGGTTGTGCAGCAAACATTAAAAATGTAAACTTTGTCAAACTTTGTCAAAGCCTTGGTGAGCCCTCAGCTGGATCGGCCTCTACTTATCCTAAGTAGTGCTAACAGAGATGACCTCTGCATGCAGCCCTAGGCAGTGGTAGTCATTTCTACTGTCTTACCCAAAAAACCCACACCACAGTGCACAGCCTGTCATTATGTAATAATCTAAAGCAGAAATTAAAGGTCTCGTAAGACCCAGTCTAGAAGCGGTAGAACCACAAGTGGTGTGAAGGATACAGCCTGAGGATCAAATAATAACACTCCTCCCACAGACTCACGTACCAGGGCATAAAATGCATATCCACACCTTTCACTGTATCCAATCACAAACATGTGAGGACATCTACTATGTACAGGCATGGGCCAGCTGCTGGGGGAAAAAAGTAGGGGAGAAACAAGATACATAAGACAAGGGGCTCTGCTCTCGAGTTTATAGTCTAGAAAAGGTGCTGAGCCATTTGTACAAATTCTTCAGGACATGGAGTTAGTTATTATCTTCCATTCAGATACTTGGAAACATTTACTCATTACTCTATGACTAAACTCAAAGAGCTATAATGAACCGTCAGTGACTAACTGCCAAGGCACTTTATGAGTATAATTCTGCTTGTAGATAAGCTAAATAAAAGTGTACATGCACGCACACACTAACAAAACATTAACAGTCAGCTGTGCCTCTAACCCAGTGGTTCTCAACCTTCCGGCCCTTTAAATACAGTTCCTCATGTTGTGACCCAGCCATAAAATTATTTTCATTGCTACTTCATAACTGTAATGTTGCTACTGTTACGAATCGTAATGTAAATATCTGATATGCAGGATGGTCTTAGGTGACCCCTGTGAAAGGGTCGTTCAACCGCCAAAGGGGTCGCAACCCACAGGTTGAGAACCGCTGCTCTAACCTGTAAAACACTCTAGAACAGTGGTTCTCAACCTTCTGGCCCTTTAAATACAGTTCCTCATGTTGTGACCCAGCCATAAAATTATTTTCGTTGCTACTTCATAACTGTAATGTTGCTACTGTTACGAATCGTAATGTAAATATCTGATATGCAGGATGGTCTTAGGCAACACCTGTGAGAGGGTCGTTCGACCGCCAAAGGGGTCGCGCCCCACAGGTTGAAAACCGCTGCTCTAGAAACTAGTGAAGGACCAGAAGCCTGGAACATCTCTTCACAGACCCACAGCTCAGAGCACAGCTGCCCAGCTGTGCCTGCCCTACCACGGGGATCAGCTGGGAGGTGTACTCGGACAAAGGGTCCTGTATGTGCTCTATCTCCTCTTCACTATCCACAGAGCTCCTCAAGTGCCAGTGGAAGCAAACAAGAATGGACAGTTTAAATAAAATGTCAAGCTCCTTCCCAAAAGTATAGTCCAATATTGAGGCTGCAGCCTGGCCAAAATGAGAAACAAGTGCTTTAAGTTCTAAAGTTGACATACTCTAAAGATTGTTCACTGAGTTGGTGCAAAGCAGCACAGAGCCCTGCTGGCATCTCTCTGCCCCCCAGTCAGAGTGTGTGAGATGTCAGGCAGTTTTCACTTGAGTACGGGCCCAGAGCAGGTGGCATCAGACACTGGCCAGGGCTTCGGCTCCAGTAACAATGGTCACACAGGGACACTTACAGTCATGACTCTCGCACCACGTGGCTGTGTGCACTGATGTAATACCCTGCTAAGCGATGAGGAGTCTTTATTAAAGGGCCACATTATGCAAGTGAGAATCCACAAGCAACTAAAGAGCTCTCATGAGAAACAGCTTTTCAGAAAACTGGAAGTAGGAAGCATTATTATTTCTCCCCCCAATTTATAGGCCCCAAAAGGCACATCAGCTCCTAAACTACAGCTTCTCTCAACCCCACCTCATTGGCCAAAGGGCAGGCTGGGAGGTCCTAGCGACACAGAGCACCTCTGGGACAGCAGTGAGGCAAGGGCCTTCGTGCACAGGACTGCGAGGCTCCGGACTGCAGGCATCCTGCACTGGAAACACGGCAAGAAACAAAATCCCTCTAAAATTGCCTTATTCTACTCCAGGACTTGGTAAAATAGAGGAGGAGATGCTGTTGAAAACGGTAGCTTTGGTTTAAGTTTCCACATGTTAACTTCCAACAGTTTTCAGTCCTCCCGCAAATACCACCTCTCTCGTACTTGTCCAACTCTAAAGCAGACTAAAAGCAAATCTGCAGGGTGGTGAACATACAATACAATAAAATACACAGATGATGTGTTATAGAATTGTACACCTGGCACCTGTAAAATTTTATTAACCAAGGTCACCCCTATCTATACTAATAAAAGGGTAATATGGTAATTAGACCGGATCAACCAGACATCTTCTGGACGTCCGACTTCCTTCCGGAAAAAGCCACGGTGGCAGGGTCCGAGGCAGAGGTGGTTAGGGGTGGCCAGGCCGGCAGAGGGGCAATTAGGGGGTGACCAGGCTGGCAGGGGGGCAGTTAGGGGGCGACCAGGCCGGCAGGGGACCAGTTCGGGGGTGATCAGGCTGGCAAGCAGAGGCAGTTAGGGGCAATCAGGCAAGCTGACAGTGGGGCAGTTAGGGGCAGCCAGGCCAGCAGGGGAGCAGTTAGGGTGCGGCCAGGCCAGCAGGGGAGCAGTTAGGGCAGTGGTTCTCAACCTTCCTAATGCCGCGACCCTTTAACACAGTTCCTCATGTTGTGGTGACTCCCAATTTCATTATTACAAATTGAACATAATTAAAGCAATAGTGATTAATCACAAAAACAATATGTAATTATATATGTGTTTTCTGATGGTCTTAGGCGACCCCTGTGAAAGGGTTGTTCGACCCCCAAAGGTTGAGAACCACTGAATTAGGGGGTGATCCGGCAAGCAGAGGCGGTTAGGGGTGATCAGGCAGGTGAGCGGTTAGGAGCCAGTGGTCCCAGATTGCGAGAGGGTGTAGGCCAGGCTGAGTGACCCCTCCTCCCCCTGCATGAATTTCATGCACCAGGCCTCCAGTAAATTTAATAAAAAGTAAAAAACAAGATTATTAATTTTGATTAGCCACCTACCTTTAAAATTCTATGTATAGTAAAAGTTCTGTTAGCTCTTTTATAATATAAAATAGATAAAATATAGAACCAGCAGGGAGAAAAAACACCAACGTGCTTACATTTTCACAGCAGCCCATCACAGGCACACACACGTGAACGCGCCAGCCTTCTGAGCACTTCTGTTGTCTTTATTCAGGGCAGCAGGCTTTGGCCACGCGAATGGAGGAAGGGCACCAGAATAAGGAGGAAGGATTCGCGGCTTGTCGATGGCTAAAACCTGTTTCTGCTCAGCACTCTAACCAGAGCCTATCACCGAATCCCTAGAAAGAATTCACTGAATAAGAGGCTCAGGGAGAAGTTCCTTGTTACTAACACCCACAGTCGGGGCTAGCCAGGATCCAGGCATTTAAGTCAAAGACTGCATTAAAATTAAAAAAATTTTTTAAACCAAAAACCTGATCATTGAAGCAAGTAAATTGCTGTGAGCATATAACTGAACTGAAATCTAGTTACTTTCAAGTCACCATTCAATCCTCTCAGAATCCTGAAATAAAAGCGTTTCTCTGCCCTCAGTGTCAGACCTGGAATGACACTTTCTGACGGGATCAGGTACATGCGGAGTAATAGCTGTCTAATCACAAAGGCTGGCTAATCAAGTAAAAGCTTTATCTTTCCAATTTAAAACTGAAGATATCTAGTACATACCTCAGACATTTAAAAATATTCACCCAACCCCCCCATCCCCCCCCATCTAACCCTACCACTGACTCCAAGGCTGCTGGGGAGGGGAGGGGGTGCGGGACAGTGAGGATGCTGGTGCTCAGGGGCCAGCCCTATTCCCTTCCCATAATTCCCCCCTTCTCCACCGCCCCATCCTGTTCTGTGCTTCCAGGGCTGGAACAAGGGGCAAAGCAGCAAACTCTGAGAGCACAGCTGAGAGCGGGGAGAGGCAACAGGAGAAACACAGGCCTATACTTTCCCCACTTACGAGGCCGCAGGCTGTGAATGTTGGCAGAGGTGTTTTATGTGCAGAGAAAAAAGAAAAGCGCAGCACACACTTCATGTTCATTCATGTACACCTACAAAGTATTTAGCATATCAAAATGTTTTGTTTTCCTCTTTAGTTTTAGTGTATTTCTGCATAAAAACACACACACAAATGGATAAATTGGTCAAAATTTCTGAGAGGGCATGCATCTTTCATTTATAAAAATATCATAAATATGCATGCATCTAAGTTTGCTTGATATATCTCTTGAAAAAGACTTTAAGAAAATAAATAGTGGCCCTAGCGGTTGTGTATAGGGTATAGCCCAGTATATAGTGTCAGCCAGCAGACTTAAGAGTCCTGGGTTCAATTCCGGTCAAGGGCATATGCCGGGGTTGCGGCCTCGATCACCAGTAGGGGGCATGCAGGAGGCAACCAATCAATGATTCTCATCATTGATGTTTCTCTTGCTCTCTCTCTCTCTCTCTCTCTCTCCCTCTCTCTCCCCCTCTTCCTCTCTGATCAATTATATATATATATATATATATATATATATATATATATTAGCCCTCGCCAGATTGGCTCAGTGGATAGAGCATTGGGCCTGCAGATTGAAGGGTCCTGGGTTCAACTCCAGTCAAGGCACTTACCACAGTGGCAGGTCTGATTCGCAGCCCTGGTCGGGGCACGTTCGGGAGGCAACCAATTGATATGTCTCTCTCACATCGACGTTTCTCTCTCTGTCCCTGTCTCTCCCTTCCACTCTCTTTAAAAATCAATGGGAAAGAAATAGTAAATTCAAAGGAAACTAGAATGTTTCTATGAAATAGCCTAAATATATTTTTCAAATCTTAGTGTGAAAGGAAAAGAATACCAAAATAAAAAAGATTATCAAAAATAAATAAAAGAGAGTTCATGGGTAAAATATATTCACTTAAGGAAAGGGTGCCAGGGAACCAGATATACAAGTAAAAATATTTATCTATTTTGAATTTTTAATGGAGAGGCCCTGAGTCCACCTTTGCAATATGGTAATCAGAACAAGAGTTACCAGCCTGGGGGCTGGGATAATAAAGTCAGTTGCCTCAGGAAGAAAAAATGAAGTATAGCAACCCAATGTTACTGAACGCAATGTTTTCGTAGCTTCACACAGTCATTTTCTCAGAAGTCAGTTTATGATTAGGTAGTACCGTCCACCTATGATTCCCTATACCAGGGGTGGGCAACCCCTGGCACGCGTGCCAAATACGCGTGCCAGTAACTTTTGCTGACACGCGAAACCCTCTCTTATAATCTCCCATTTACAATTGTGAATCTTTGTTCTCAGTGATGAATTTTGTTAAGTCTCGTAACAGGAGTAGCCTGACGGATGAAAGTAGTAGCTCGTGCATATCTCTGAAGGTCACGAAATATAAACCTGATGTAAAATCTCTGTCATCAGTGATGCAGCAGCAAAAGTCCCACTGATAATATCAAACGGAGTCATAAAGTTTTCTGTCGGACTATCAGTGTACATGTATGCATTAAAAAATAAATGTATTTTTCATCATCATATACTGTGTTTTTGTCGCTCGAATGAATTTTATTATTTCTTCAAGGTTCTCCACATCCGTACACCTTAAGAGATATCAAGTAGGCATAACATGTTCTCAAAAAATTAGGGTTGGCACGCAGAAGAATTTTGAGTCAGAGATTTTGCTGGTTTTGGCACGCACTCACAAAAAGATTGCCCATCCCTGTCCTATACTAACTAAAGCCTCATAACCATATATCCAATCATTAGAAATTTAAATAAACACAACAAACATTTACTGAGAATGTACTATGTCTAGGGTAGCAAAGGAGACGAGCACCCAACAACTAGAACAGAGTTGAAGTTCTAGAATTGGACTTAGAGCCTATCCCTATGACCCATAACAAGCCCTCACATTAGCTAGTGCGACACCAGGTGAAATCCCCGGCAGGCTATTTGCAGTGGTTTCCCCCTTCAGCTATTATTCCACAGCTCTGCTGCACCCTCCCATTACCAGGCCCCCTTCTTTGCACACACACTTTTAAAAACATCGCAATGTTTTGTCAAGAATAATTACTTCTCACAGGTATTCCATATACAATTTCTTGACAAAAACTCTTCACCTAAAGGAACGACTGCCAAATGACCAGAAACTGGTGAACATTTGTTATAGAATTTTCTTCTCGACAAAAATGATCATTATGTCCAGCTCAGCGAAGCTGTGCTCCTGTGTTCTGTCAGCTGAGACGGTGAAGTACTTAACTTGACATCGTAAAGGTGGTCTTTAAATCAAAAGTAATCAGAAAATTCTTAACACTTAAAAGTTAGAATTTTGAGACTTCCTTCTTTAATTGCTCTTTTTAGGCATTAAGGTAAATGAGCTTAAGAGTTCCATGGTAATAAAAAGAATGAAATTATCCATGATTAGTGTATGCTATGTACACCCTAACCCATGAGGTCTGAACTTTTATGATTCCCACTTTACAGATAAGGAAGCAAAACACAAGGGTTAAGGGACTTGTCCACATTTCACAGCTAATGAGCTGCACAGTCCGTTTTAAACAAGAGCAGTTTGCCTCCAAAGTCCACTCAGTGGCTCTTGGCTACTACACTGTTCTGTCACAATACCTGTAGTGTTTTACAAAACTAGTTATTCACACCCAACTGATGGCCACAGAAACACTGTTAAAGGCAAATAAAAGATTTTCTTACTTGAGAGTAAAAGCTCTGGCTAGGCTACAAGGAAATTCAAAATAATGAAAATGTAAAGCTTATTTAGGCTGTTAAATAGATTGGTGAGGTTAATTCAATATATCACACTACAAAAGCAAAGATGTACCCTTCTATTTAACAAAGTCAATTATACACCAAATAAGAACAACGCTATTTGATTTTTAAAAGAAAAAAATCCTTTAACCATTTGGACCTTAAGGACCAAAGGAGTCTAAGAAGCTCAAAAACTCTAATAGTTGATTTCCAATTAGACATCATAGGCACCAGGACATCCAACTGTACGTCATAGTCCAGGGGTCAGCTGTAATGGTATGTCCATTAGTTTCCAGCAAAGGATAAAATTAACAATGTGGTGAATTTTTTGCAAAACTAAATGTACGCAATGTTTAAATTCTAAATATGCCTTTCCTTCTGTTGTCCTGTATTAAATGCAGTATCAAGATATAATGGTGTTTTTGTTGTAGTGTGCTTCTCAGCATATTTAAAAGAAGTTAGAAACTCTGTTTATCCAATTTTTTTTGTTCTACTGGCTTTTAAAATTTTGGTTCTCAACTGTAGGAACCAATCAATGGGCAAGAAGAAGAGTAAGTCACCCTTGGGAAAAAACTAGTTAATAACCTGCCTAAAGAACTTTTTTTTTAAGTCCCTTAAGAACACAGTAGATCAACAATTTTGGAAAATTATTTCCACTGAATAATTCATCATAAAAATGCAGACTAAGCTGTCATCCTCAAGAGAGCAATATAGTTCTAACTATCAAAGCCAGCAACACTTCAAGGCTTCAAAAAAACGTAAAGTGGCATTACCATGCTAATGTTACCTATTTGTACTGTAACTCTAGATCAAAAAAGCAGATGTTTAAAACTGGATAAGGCTGCTCAAATTTAACACCATCATCTTGATAAGCTTTCCCTACCACGCTCCTCCCTACTTTTAAAACATTACCCAAGCGAAACAAGTAATTTTAAGGATCTTTCTCAATGTAATAATGTAACCATCCCTGTTACAATTTGTGTGGCGAATACTAAGCTTTAATTAACTATATAAATAGAAGTAGTTACTGATAGAAAACACAAAACAACACAAAGAGCCAACAGTAAACAAAACACCCTAACAGTCTGTTATCCAATTTTAAAAAGGGCAGTTACAACTGCAAGTTCAGCTGAAAGCCTTTTACACAGCCTCTGCTTAGCTGGGATAATAGATATGTTCACACACTAAGCATCAATTCTGAGGGCTTGTTTCATTAAATCACAGAATGGAAGTATATTTAAAGGCTTGTTAATCTGATCAACAAACTACATGTGAGTTTGGCCTTCAAACTACATGGATATGGCCTTCCCAAAATTGGGGATAAGTCTGCCCCATGCTCACAACAGGACGCCTGTGCAGTTCATCACTGTTTGCCCTTCCTGATTTTCTTCTGAGGCTCCCAGCTGGAGATACATGGATATTTGTGGTCATTCATGGTGGGTGTAACAATCTAGGGAGTGTCTCCTCAAGACAACACAAAGAGCCAACAGTAAAGGGAAAAGCTTCCTTTAACTCAAAGGCTTCCTTCCTGTTCCCTGTCTTAAAAAAACAAGGCTCCAAACTTCTTCCCTTAAAGGAACTGCAACCAGAGGCTGTCCTCACACCTCTTCTGGCAGCACCGAAGCTCATCACACCTACAGAACAGACTCTGAAGGACCCCACATAATCCACAACTCCACTCTGCTTTCAAAAGAAAGGGTAAAAGGCACAAACCAGAGGGACAGACACACACACACACACACACACACACACACACACACCCCAGAGTTGGCTCACCACAGAAGATCAGAAATACTGGGGATTGACCATAGTTTGGTCAAGTTGTAACAGAATGCTCAGAAACAAAATAAGCTGTGCTAGGAAGCTTTAAGCTAACAGCTCTGGAAATGTCATTTCTCCACCCCCATGCATACATACTTATTGCATAAAACAGCTGTATGCCTGCAAGAACAGCTTAAAAATCACTGGGTCCTGAAAGAACACAACTGTACATGATTAAAACTAATTGAAAAGTTCACAAGGCCCCGCAGCCACATGTGGAAGCTGCTGTCCCAGTGAAGGAAGGATGCATGTAAAATGCCTAAGGACCCAGGCTCCTAGCTAACTGATAACGACCTCGGGTATCTGGAGCTGGCGGCTGTCTTATTTCACTTGACACCTTCAATTCTCTCATCAGCTACTGCAGGCAAACTGAGCCTGCCGAGAACAGTGACCCTGTCCTCCGCAGCTTTCCCAACACTCTGACAAGAAGTAAATTACAAGGCAACCCTTTTCAGCCTCTATAAATTGTACCTATTTATTCTATTTGACTCTATAGTTAAGTACAGTTGGGATGAATCTGAACTTCAGAGCGTAAAAAAAACAGATGATCTAGTGTAGCTCTCAATTTTACAGATGAGGAAACTCTGATGGAAAAGCATTATGGCTAGCTCAAGGATATAGACCAAGATAGAGGCAGAACCAGAAGGCACACATTCTTCCTATCCACTTCATCGTGTCATGCTGATCATCTACGTAGGAGGGGGACAGGAGCTGAGGTTGGTATCACCACACAGTTTAAGGGCTAACACAGGGAACTGTGGTCCACAGGCCACTGGGAAGTAAGACATCAGTATCAGGTGAAGGAATAGGCAAGTCCCCTACATCTGCACAATTTAGGTAATCCCTTTCCCTTCTGCTGACATTCAAGTACAAACAAATAAGGAGAAGCTTTATGATTAAATGCACCTGGCAAAGAGTAAGAGGCTTTTTTCTAGAAATGGGAGAGAATTTATTTAGCATTCAAAGGCGTTACCTTCACAACAATACACACCCTTAACACAGGAAGACCCTGTTGAAGTTCCACAAATTGCCTTTAATAAGGTAATTATTAAAGTGCTAAATATTTAGGCTGATTTTATGAGGCTCTCAAACATTAATTTTGAGAAAGTTAGTGGTTCTGAGGATTTGCATACATGATCACAATCAAATGGTAAAATAAACCAAACAACAACTTGTGAAAGTGGGCGTTAAAACCTGGTTTATTACACTAGACCAGTGGTTTTCAACCTTGGCTACACATGAGAATCAAGTGCCAACCATGTGAGACAGTCACCGTGGCCAGTCAACCTGGTCAAGCCTTTAGATGACTACACCCCCAGATTTCTAGTCATCACAGATGAGGCCCCACACATTACGGAGATACGTCATATCTACTTTGCTCTGTCCAAATCCCTGACCCACAGCATCCATGACATAAGAAAGTGGTTGTTTTAAACCACTAAGTTTTGGGGTGATCTGTGTAGCAACAATAGTAACTGGGACACATGGGAAGTACTTAAAAATCCCAACATCAAAGTTGCACTGTAGCTCAATTAAGCCAGAATCTCTGGGAGCAGGGGGGACCCAGGCATCTATTTTTAAAGCACCCCAGGTAATTCTAATGTGCAACCAGGGTTGAGAATCATCTTTAGGCCTATGCTGTCCAATGCAGTAGCCACCTGTCATATGTAGCTATTTAAATTAATGAAAATTAAATTTAAAATTCAGTTCTTTGATTACATTAGCCACATTTCAAGTGCTTAATACTCACATATGGTTAGTGGCTACCGTATTGAACAGCGATATACAGAACATTTCCATCACACAGAAAATGCTATTGGAAAGTGCTGGTCTAGACCAGAGGCGCTCAAAATGTAGTCCTGAGCTAACAGCATCACCTGGGAATTTGTTAGAAATGCAAATTCTCACACCACACACCAGTCCTGCTGGACAGAACTTTTTGGGGTGGGACTCTCCAGATGATTCTATGCTCACTCAACTGAGAAAACCACTGCTCTTGTTACTGTCCATACAAAATATTTTTCCCATGACCTAGCTCATACTTATATCTGAAAATTATCAACTTTTAACTTCATTATAATAAAAGAGAATAGTTTATGTTGTCATAAAATTTTAAAGATATGTTTTCATATTAGCAAGCTTGTTTGAGAAGAAATGCCTTTCAATTAGCAAAGGAGTATGAAAAAGTTTGGCATGTGCATGGCATGTGCAATTTTGTTGAAAATTGGAAACAATCCAAGTTATACATTTATCACTAACTAGATTTTGCGAGATGAAGCCAAATTAAGTGATAAGATAATAAACTGGTCAGTTTGATAGCATTTTGAAAAATTTTCCCAGCCCATCATATATATATATATATATACACACACACACACACACACACTTTTAATTAAAAATTTCTGAACTAAAATATTTGCAATAGTGACACAAAAATAGGATTTTTTCAAAATCTTCCAACTTTCTGTACTGACTAGAAGTAATTATCTTCATGAATTGAGAGTTGTCTGGGGCAACTACCACCTTCAATTCTAGCATTTACATTTGTTCTAAAGAGAATCACTATTTTTATTTCTATTGCTGAAAGTTAAATAAAAAGGGAATTTGATAGAATCTTCTAATAGAAATAAAAAAATGTTAATAGCAAAGATCATATACAAAATTCTTTCTTTATGCTGGGCATTCTTGAATCTAGGCACTGAGAATACAAAAATAAATAATAAATAGTCTTTCCCCAGAGAAACCTAGAATCAACTGAATACAGCTACTCCTGAGATAGATCCTTAACATTAAAGACAGAGACCAACACAAACAAAACAATGCATTATGGGCAGGCAGAGGGGTGAACTACATAGGGGAGTCTATCATTAATGTCCTCAGAAAGAGGGCAAAAATACCACAACCAAGGAACAAGAATAGGATGCTATTTTTTTTTAAATTTACGACCAAAAAAAGAGCTCTTGAAAATTAAAAACATGGTCGCAGAAAAGAAAAATTAAACATAAGGATTGAAAGATAAGTGGAGGAAATTTCCCAGGAGGTAGAACAAAAAACAAGAGATGAAAAGTAGAAAGGGGGAAAAAAAAAAAGTAATTAGATGACCAGTTCAGGAAACTAACTCCATATCGAAATAAGTACTGGGGACACACACACACACACACACACACACACACACACACAGAATGAATAAACAGGTGAATTTAAGATTTTTAATTTTTTTTTTTTTAAGAACCAAAGGACATGAGTTTCCAGGACAAAAAGGCCCACTATGGTTATTTCACATACAAACAGGTGAGTGTGTGTCGGGGGGAGAGAATATTCCACAAGATTCAGAGAGGAAAAACCTAGGTTACACACTAAGGTTTAGAAATCCAAATAGCTTTGGACTTTTCAACAGAAACACCGGAAGGTAAAAGACATTAGGACAACCAACATCTTTAATTTGATACCCATCCAAACTATCAATGAGGTGGGTGGGTAGAACAAAGATATTTTCATGGTTTTAAAAACACTTTACCTCCTCAGCACCCTTTCTCAGGAAAATAGTAAAGGATGTGCTCTATAAAACTGAGGCAGTAAACCAAGAAATTAAAGGGAAACAGAAAAACAAGACATTCCACAGAGAAAACAGGTAAGGGGAATCCTCAGAATGATGTGACAGAAACCTCAGGAAGGTGGCTAAACCAGGCAGAGAAGGCCATCAGTTCATAAAGGAGCATGTAAGGGTCAAGCAGAAATGTTTCTAAGAAGATGAAATCAAGAGAGTACCTGATATGTTTGAATGTCCTGAAATGAGGCAAGGGGCAGATAATGTAAATGCTGAATTAAGAATAAGTACATAGAAAAAGCAGCAAATTAAAGGAAAGGGAAAAAATAGAAATAATTGTTAACTCCAGGGAAAACAAAAAGTTCTGTATAGAAAAGAGATAGGAAAAGAGACCACAGAAGAGTACATGGTTCAACTATAAACAGTATTCTATTTGGTCATATAAATACTGTAAACACTAAATACTGATGCAACCAAAATTACTATATTGGGAAAATGGGGAATAGAAAGAATTTGGGGTGGGCTGGGGACAGCACATAGAAAGAGAACAAAGAGAGAAATCAAACACTAGCACTACCAGCATGTTACTCAGAAATATGGAGGGAAATTCCAAAAGAATGAGCTAAAATTGCTATATGTGGCTGCCTCTGGGGAAAGAAATGAAAAGAATTATTATTTTTTTTTATCATAGCCTTTATAAATTATAGACCTACTTTATACTGTCAACTATGTATACTGATTTAAATACACAGGGTAGGGCCCTGGCTGCTGTGTCTCAGTTGGTTGGAGCGTCATCCCATACACCAAAGGTTGTGGGTTTGATTCCCAGTTAGGGCACATACCCAAGTTGCAGGCTCAATTCCCAGTTGGGGAGCATACAGGAGCAGCCGATCAATGTCTCTCTCTCACATCGATGTTTCTTTCTCTTTCTCTCTCTCTCTTTCACTCTCTCTCTCTCCCCCCCCTTCCTCCTTCTCTCCCTTCCCCTCTCTCTCAAATCAATTTTTAAAAGAACATATCCTCAGATGGTGATTGAAAAAATTTTTTTAATTTATTAAAAAATTTTTAATAAAATTTTTTCACCTTTAGTGGGTGAAAAGTAGGTTTACAGTTGGTTATATGATAAATAATACAATAATAAATAATACAAGAATGAACTGTTTCACAATCAAACTGTAAACGTACCTTTGCCCAAACCTGCATATATACATATATACACATATTTATTAAAATACATATAAACAATATATAAGTGTGTATCTGAAAATATGCATGAAAAATAAATGACTGCGGTTATCTTTATTTTTGAGAGGTGAGGGGATGGGAAGAGTAGGAGTGACAGCAAGGGTGAAAGGAAGGCTTTTCACCATATGTCTCTTTATACTTTGATTTTTTAACTATAACCCATTTTGGCAAATTAGGGGTTCTCATTCTACTCCCCCTTCCCGAACTGAACTGAACTGTGTGTGTGTGTGTGTGTGTGTGTGTGTGTGTATACAATCGCCCAGAAGAAGGTATGCTTTCACTTTATTTGACAAGGACTTTTTCCTGTCCTTGCTACACTATTAGCACCCACATGGCCAGCATAAATGCCGCCTGTCTTTGCAGGGTGCCAGACCCTGGGTCGCTCCCACAGCCCCTCCGCAGTGCTCCACCACACTGGGAACCTACGCGGCACAGGTGTTTGCTGAGCACCTGCTTTGAGCCAGGTGCTGCTTAGGGGCACGGGTCACAAAGGTAAGTAGGACAAGATAGTTGCCTTCAGGGAGCTCACAGGCTCAATGAGGAGAATGAAGAGGAAATAGGTGATTTGCAAATAATACAGTGCATGCAAGGGCAAAAGTATAGTCCACATAAGCTACCACATTGTTTTTTTAATGTTTCCCCCCATCTCTCAAAGGTGAGACCCTCTGTCAGGCCCACAGTTACTGGGCCTATAGTTACCTTTGGATCTCCTGTGCCAAGTATGGTGTCATATGTCTCCTGCATAGTAATACAACTGCATTTTAAGAAACCAATTCAGCCCTGACTGGTTTGGCTCAGTGGATAGAGCGTTGGCCTGCGGACTGAAAGGTCCCAGGTTCGATCCGGTCAAGGGCATGTACCTTGGTTGCGGCACATCCCCAGTAGGTGTGCAGGAGGCAGCTAATCGATGTTTCTCTCTCATCAATGTTTCTAACTCTCTATCCCTCTCTCTTCCTCTCTGTAAAAAATCAATAAAATGTAAAAAAAAAAAAATGAAACCAATTCATATGTCTTAATGTTTCAGAATAGCAATGGTATGTATACACATCACCCATTAGTCTGGACCTCTGGACCTCTGCAGTATATTATAACCTTAGAGTATCAGGACCAAAACAAACATTTTAACCTCAGAAGCCCTGTGATCTTTGTCCTCACCATGTAGTCTTGGCTTTGATTCCATAAAGTGGGAAAATTATGAAAGCTAAGCCCGTCTGTTTCTCTTCCTGGAAATCAATGCCCTCTCACTTGTTTTAATGGTAGGATTCAAAACTTTCACCCAGTAACTTAAAATTTCTATTTATGACTAATACATTAATAATTTCTTGCAATTTTCAGGAAAATGGCACTTCTCAATTTGATACAGGTTTGCCAATATTACTTTAAGTACTTCTAAGACATCAAACCTTGGACTTCTAGGTAAGAAAGATAATATTTTTGCCTTTCCCTGAGCACTATCCCAAAACAAATGATAGAAATAAATTGTAAACATAACATGAAGCACTATCGCAATTAATCAACCCAGAGCCCAAGGGAGGAATTGTTTCTATTTTTAAATGCACTGTTGCTTTAAGGGAAAACCTGGTGGAGAAACATGAAACCAAGCTGCATAATGAAAATCAAAATGCATTTGGTGTCTCCATCCTTGCAACACAGTAATCCTAACCTACAAGCAACACTGTTGCATTGACTGACCCCTCTCAGTTGGTCTGTAAATTAAATGACTGGTACCAGGCAGAACCCCACAGAAAGAGCCCATCTACCACTCAAAGAATCAGATCTGTCAGAAGAACAAAACAAGAGAACACCCATATTTCAATGCTATTCTTATAGCTTCAGAGAAGGGGCTATTCCAACAAGCAAGCAGATGGATAAATCCCGAAAGCATCCTACAAATGTTTACTTAAAAGATCCTGATTAATGATGGCAGTGGCCAGGAAAGCCCTAAAAATGATCAACTGATTATTTAGCATTTCTAATCAACTGTCTACAGTTATAATTACTACCCAAATTCCACAAATAAATATTTCTCACCACAAATGATAAAACCTCATCTCATTAAACAGTACCTAACAGTAGCATTCCTTATGGTTAAGAGTGACAAGGAACAGGTGCAAGGAACCAAAAGAGAAACAGCAGCTACATAACAGCAGTTAGAATATTCTACCTGTTTCCCAGACTGCTTTAAAGAACCTAACCCAACAGAATTTTTTTTCTGAAACAATAGAAAAATATTGTTTGGGGGTGGTGGTGATATTTTCATGTACTCAATGAGTTTACTTACTAACCATGAAATGTACAACTACACTGCTAAACATGTATCTAAAATACTATATTTAAAATGTATCTAAAAATATTACCCAAGGATACATCCATCATTTAAAAGTATTTAACACAACATTTTAAATATAACTTAGCTATTTACTATAACCATAACAATCTGCTCTAGGTAGCAAAATATCTGCAAACTTGCTAGCTCTGGTACAAAAAAGCAAAAAAACAAACAAAACACCAAATCTTACATCCTGATAATTTCTTCCCCCAAATTTAGCAAAACTGTGCCTGAACACCGCATGATTATAGAATGGAGGCAGTTGCTTCCTTTAGCAATAAAGTAACAAATGCTACTTCAGAGTCGCCATTGAAAACCTTTGAAGAGCAAAAATCACTAAATTGTAGCGCATCAGTCAACAGGTGACTAGGAACACAAACTCATACTGATCTCTAGAGGAATTAATTTTCCAAATCTCCCGGTTTTTCATTCCTATATTTTGTAAGCTAATGCACTGCTATGTTGAATGTATTCCAACCTTTTTCTTCTCAAGGGCTTACCAGAAAAATGCCAAATATTTGAATTATTTTAGGGCATTTTCCCATACTGCTGGGTGGAATAGAGCAGAATTAATAAGGATCCAACAGTTACAACTTTTCAAATGCAAATAGGTTGCCCTCTGGTAAACGCAGCCCCCTTTTAAACATGCCCCCCAGTGTCTACACAACTAGGGCAATACTTTTGTTTCCTTGAAAATCAAACTTCGCATATTACATTCAGGCATTATCTCAACCCAACATCACCACCAACAAGATTTTAAATGGTCCAGGCCTCAGCCTAGATCTTACAAGACTGTTTTTTGCTTTATTGTGGGGTCCTCTCTCATGTTACACACAGAATACTGTCAAATGAACAAGGCAGTGCAGCGGTGGAAAGAAAGTGGGACACTGGGTCCCCCGAAAAACAAGGTCTTGGGGTGGTCACCTGCCCACTCTGGCCTCAGTTTTCTTATCTGTAAAATGTGGCTGTTAGACTAATCATCTTTAGGATCCCACCCATCCGGCCCCTCTATGTCCGGGTGCCTCTAGGCTTGGGCCTGCCGGGGACACAGCTGACTGGTGCGAGCTCCAGCCAGGGTGCCAGCCGATGCCGCTCTAGAAGGGGGGGTGGACGGGGCGCGGGGAGGGAGGAGAGGAACTTGGACTTGCAACAGCTTCAGACGGGAGCGTGCGACAAACTTGAAGCCAATCCCCCTAACAATAGGAAAGAGACTCCCATTTTCCTGGCTCAAACTTGGAGACTGCGAGGCAGGGTCCTCCTCCCGCCCTCCGTGCGCCCGCGTTACCTTTCTCCCTGTTTGGCGATGGAAGGAGGAGGGAGCCGGACCTGCTGATTCCCTTCCATCTCTCCCACGAACTTGAAGGTCTAATCCAGTTCTTACAGCTCAGAGAACGTGAGCGAAGGTGAGAAGAGCAACGAGGCATCGCTCGGTCTACAGCCAAGGGAACGAGTCTATTTAGCGAGCAACACCCTGTTAAGCATGCCCCTCCCCCTTCAAGACCCCGTCTCTCCTGACTGATTTGCGGGGTCGTATGCGGACAGCTTCGTCCCAGAACCTTTCTCAGTCACCTGCAACCCTTTTGGCTCACTCCGGGCTCAGACTCATGGGTTGCTAAGCCATTTCGTCTCTTATCTCACAGACAAGTCCTGCAATCTGTTCCCTGTGTTCATTTGCACTGGTCAGTGGCTTTGTTCATGCCGTCATCAGCTCTCATC
>NW_005871404.1:934991-960268 GCF_000147115.1 Myotis lucifugus | reverse complement strand
TTCCGGGCCGGGACTCCCTCTGCCCCCGGCAGGGCCACCCGGACGGAAGCTTGCACCGGCGCCCGCGGGGACGCCGTGGACCTGAGTCCCCTTCTGGGGCCGCTGTCACCGCAGCCCCGGAGCTGGGCGTGCCGGGTGGGCAGGCCTTCCCCGGGAGCTCAATGCGCCTGAACCAAACGCCGCGCGCTGGCCCCTCCGCCCGCCCGCGCCGCGCCGCGCCTGCAGCGATGTTTTAGGATCGTTGTGGGGAACCGAAGCTAGAAATTAATCTGTGCATCTGCCACCGGGAGAGTATGTGTGTGCGTGCGAATGGTGCTTTCGCTTCCTTTCCCTTCCCTTCCACTTCGCTGTGGTGGGAGGCATGTCTAGTGGGCTGGGAGGTCATTAACTCTTACATAAGAATTTAATGGCAGTGGATTCTGTTGTCCTGCCAAGTGCAGACGTCGCTGCCAGGGCGGAACTGGGTGAATCTGATTTATTCTGTTTGGTTAAACAAGGGCTTTTAGGCGCCATGCGCCGGCAGGCGCTTTGAAGCGTACAGAAGTGTAAAATCCAGAGTTTCGATCTGGGAAAGCCTTTCGATTTTGCGTATTTGTAGAAATTTAATTATGCATAAGTTCACCGAAAGTTGTACTAGGGGCCTACTGTGTGCAAGGTGCTGTGGAGGACACGCTCAAACATGAATGAAGTTAGGTCTCCTGTGCTCCAGGTGCACACTACGGTAGCCAATAGCCCGGAGTCGGATATAATGCCAGGCTGCAGGTGGTATGAGAGAGGCTGGGTTCTGTCTGGAACAGGTGCCCATTATGGGCTTGACTTTAAGTGATGCTCAACTGATGCTACTTCTCCACCCCGTCATGTGCCAGGACCAGCTAATTCGGTCCACCTCTGAACGGGTCTGTGGCATCTACTTCCTCCACCCTAGTCAACAAATGTGTACCCAGCACCTATGATGTGACAAACACTGTCCTAGGTTCTTAGGATCTATTGCTGAACAAAAGAGGCAGAATTAACAGCTTCCTGGGGCTAACCGTCTAATTCTGTGCCTGTGTCCTCGCCTTTGGGCTGCTGTGACATCTTACCTGAATTTTCTGACTTTATCTCCTATACTCTTTTCTATATCTAGCTTCCAGATTGATTTTTCCCGAGTAAAACTTTACCGTTTGATCATGCATGCTACTCCATTGTTCTGGAAGCCTTCCTGGCCATCTGACGTATCCTATTAATATTAGCTCCTCGGCTCCTGAAATACTGCATTTCGTCCCAAACTTTTTCACAAGCAAGACTCCATCCCTGTGTTAAGCCATCGAGCTGTAGTTTCCACCAATGTAAAATATCGAGGGTGGAATTGTGTCTCCAAGAGATACCTTCAAGTCTTAAACCCCAATGGGCCTTAAATCCAATGACTGGTATCTTTAAGATAAGAGAAAGGAGAGAGAGATTTGAACCCACACACCCAGGGACGACCATGTGAAGGTGGAGACAGAGATGAGAGTGATGCAGCTGCCAAGATTTTCCAGGAGCTCTGACAAGCCAGAAAGAGGCAAGGAAGAATTCTTCCCTGGAGTCTTCAGGGGGAGCAGAGCCCTTCTAGCACCTTGATTTTGGATTTGTCGTCTCCAGAATTGTGAAAAAATAAATGTCTGTTATATTAAGCCAAACAGTTTGGTAATTTGTTATAGCAGCCTTAAGAAACGAAGGCAGGGCCCTAGCTGGTTTGGCTCAGTGGACAGAGCGTCAGCCTGCGGACTGAAGGGTCCCTAGTTTGACTCTGGTCAAGGGCACATGCCTGGGTTGTGGGCTCGGTCCCCAGTAGGGGGCCTGCAGGAGGCAGTTGATCTGATTCTCTCTCATCACCGATGTTTCTATTTCTCTCTCCCTCTCCCTCTCTGAAATCAATAAAAATATATTTTTTAAAAAAGAAACTAAGGCAGGAATTAGTGTCTCTGCCTGTCCCTGACCCATCCTTTTTCACCTCCTGCCCTCATTCTCTGCCACATCATGAAAGCCTTGTGTGCCTAAGAAATTTCAACCCTGTTCTAAAGGCTGTGAAAACTGAACGAAGGCTTTGGTTTCAGAGAGAAGGTCTGGCACATTCAGAGCATTCTGAGGAGTGATTTCACAGGAGACTATGCTGAGAGATGTTGCAGTCATCCAGATGAGAGCTGATGATGGCATGAACAAAGCCATTGACAGTGCAAATGGAACACAAGGAACAGATGCAGGACTTAACTGTGGAGATAAGAGAGGAATGGTTTAGCAACCAATGAGACTGAGCACTGAGTGAGCCAAAAGGGTTGCAGGTGACAGAAAGGGTCTGGAAGGATGCTGGCCCATAACACACCATGAATGGGTGAGGAAAGAGTGGGTCTTAAAGGGGGAGGGGCATGATTAATTTGGTGTTGCTGGCTAAATAAACAGTTTCCGTTGGCTCTTTGCTGAGTGATCCCTCCTTCTGCTTTTCACATTTCCCAACCCTCTCCAACTTGAAAAGCCCAGATTAGTCCTTACCTGTTCTACGAAGGGTTTACTAAATGTTACAAAACAGGTTTTGCCTTAACTCATTTGGAATTATATCTTCTAGAGCTGGAAAGCGCCTTTGGGGTCTTCTGGGCCCTCTGCAACATCCCCCAAGGTGGTCATCCTCTACTTGAATATGTCTGGTGGCAGAGTCATTGTTGCATTGACTGTTTTAAAGTTCTACAGTTCGAGAAGACCTCCGTGAAGAATCACATTTGCCTCCCTGGCATATCCCCAGCTGCAGGTATTCGTGCTGTCTTCTAGAGCTTCGCACGTCAAGTCGAACTCCACTTAGACATGATAGCCCTCAGATACTTGAAGATGGCTCTCTTGTCCTCCTGAAGAGAGCTGTTCCTCCGAATATGCTTGTCTGGTTACTGTTGTTGTGTAACACATCCTCCCAAAACTTAATGGCTTAAAACAATTTGAGAAGGGCTCACCTGGGCAGTTCCAGCTCTGGTTCTATCATGAGGTTGCAGCCAGATGGTAGCTGGGGCAGGCATGTCTCTTTCTCTAGGTTCGGGGTTTCTCCATGTGGTCTTCCTGACTGGGGCTTCCTCACAGCATGGTGGCTAGGTTCCAGGAGTGAGCATTTCAAGGGTACAGAGCAAGCCGTATCATCTTTTATGGCCTTACCTTAGAAGGCCTGGAGTGTCACTTCTGCCATAGCCATCCAAACCCTCCCAAATCCAAGGGGATGAGTATGTTCCCCTTATCTCATTGGGGGAAATGTCAAAGTTAATATTCTAGGAAGATTATGTGGGGTGGGAAATACTTGTGTTAGTCCTTTTGGGAACATACAATCTGTCACATAATGCATTCTCTCAGCTGTCCTAGTCATCCTCCTCCGAAAGTGTATTATGTACAGTAAGGCTTACGAAGTCGATAGGTAGTGTTGAATCTTGTCTCACTTATTCATAGCCTGGAACAAGTAGTTGAACTTGCCAAATCTTCAATCAGTTCACAAGTGAATGTGGAATGTGAACTCTTACTGCACAGGATGTAGTACGCCTTGATGAGTAATGCCTATTATGTAATGTCCACTTTTTCTGAAACCTGCATCTCCCCCCCACATACACACACACCTCAGCCTATGGCTCCTCATCTTCAGCTGCCATGTTTGTACTAATAACCCCAGCTGCCTGGTATAATTCATAAGACACCAGGGCTATTCCTGCCACATGCTGAGTCTACCAGGTTCTCCCCTCTGGAAATCTGGGCTTAGGATTCAGAGGGTTGTGACCCAAGAGTATGACCCTTGGAGTCAGGCTATCTGGTTTGAATCCTGAACCTTCCCTTTATGAGCTAGAAAATCTGTCTTAACTCTTCTTGGCCTCAATGTCCTTATTTGCAAAATAGGGTAATGGTGATTGGTTATAGTAAAGGTACCTGCTTTATAGGGTTGTCCTGAGAATAAAAATAGTTAATACCTGTGAAATTCTCATCACAGCATTGCGAATGGGGGCTGGCATCTTCAGGAAGTCAACCTGAGGGCTGCGGAGTGGCTGTATTTTTCATAAGCACAGGGAGGGCCAGAACACTGCTCTGAAACAGAGGAATCATGAAGCAGTTGTGCATGACACTTAGGGAAGAGGAAACTGTTTGGGTTTCTGAAAACCTTCCAGGTTCTGCTTCTAGGCACTATCAAGGCTGAGCAGCATTCCTGATCCTGGATTCAAAGGGGTGCAGGGGCCCGGCTGATGTGGCTCAGTGGTTGGGGCATCAATTATTTATATATATATTATAATCTGTAGGGGAGGTTGTGGGAGCTCTGACCTCAGACATCTAGCAAGGGGAAATCCAAGTTTATCCAAGAAGGAGTCATGGACTGTACACTGGATTTTAACTGGATGGAATCTGGAACTTTCTAAATTCACCCATACTTGTTTTTTTCCTCATTTAATAAAATAAGCAGTAAAAAAGGCTAATAAAAGGATGCAAGTGCTTTTCTTGAGTGACAGCAAGGAAAGTCACATGGTCAAACCTTGCCTCAATGGGGCAGGAAAGAGTAATTCTCCCCCAAGGAGCATGCAATGTTGTCATATATATAAAAAGATTATATATATATTTGGGGTTTTTTGGTGTCTACCCATAGTTCCTGGCTCACAGCTCCTACAACTCTTATAATTACCTAAGTGATTAGAGCTTACGAGCATCTTTTGTTAGCTCTGGGAGCTAGACAGACAGTGCCCCTCTCCAAGTCAGAGGAGAGAGAAGCTCAGGGTACAGCAAGGCAGCTTGTTGAGGTCATGGGCCTGCTGTGTAGCAGCAAAGGCTCACCTGAGAGCTGGCCTCGCCTGAGAAGAACCCCAGACTAGGGCTGAGCTATGGAAAGGCTGGGGGGATGGGGCTCCCTGACAACACAGCCGGGCCCAGACATTTCCAACCATCTCTGCAATCGCCAAAGACCAGCTTAACCAGCTACAGCTGCTGTGCACACTAGTCACTATGCACACCCCAGTCTATGCACTTGACAAATATGCTCTTCATTAGGAAGAGCTTGTTAATAGGGCTCTACTTTAGAAACTGGGTTCTGTTTCTCTACTTTAGAATGCCATGGGTTCTGCAAAACTGGCAGACACCTGATAACAAACATCCCAGGGCCTCTGGAATCATCCAATTTCTGTGAGATGAAGTTCCAAAGCTATTTCAGTGGGAAGGGGCCTGCCAGGCCAATGTAAAAACTGCTTAATGGCTTGAGTCTACCGAGGATCAATGAGTAATGACAGCAGGCAAATACTTAAATTAGAAGCTTTCTATAAATCTACTTTAACAACTGTATCTGTCAGCCTAGGCTAAGTTACAGTGTGGTGACCAACAACCGCTGAATTTCAGGGGCTAATAAAAACAAGGCTTTATGCCTCAGTTACATGACTTGTCTATCACAGCCTGGTTGTCTATCACAGTCCTGCTCCTATCATTTTCATTCCGAGTCTCCCAGGCTGATGAAACAGATTTGTGGTGGACAGAAAGGAGAAGGTGACAGACGACACAGTGGCTCTTCAACCTTTGGCTCAGAAATGGCACATACTGTTTCTCAATTTTCATTGGACAAAGCAAGTCACATGGTCAAACCTTGCCTCAATGGGGCAGGAAAGAGTAATTCTCCCCCAAGGAGCATGCAATGTTGTCATATATATATAAAAAGATTATATATATATATATATATATATATATATATATATATATATATATATAATTTGGTGTCTACCCATAGTTCCTGGCTCACAGCTCTTACAACTCTTATAATTACCTAAGTGATTAGAGCTTACCAGCATCTTTTGTTACAATATTTATTTTTTTACCTTCATTCCTGAAATAGCTCAAGAGCATTAATGGCGAAATGAGGTGATTGTTAGAAAGCTCCTAGATAACCAGAGAATGAGAGCTAGTTGCCAAGGAAACCAACCATGTGACTAGAGGATTGGGACTTTCAGCCCCACCACCCTCCACCGTTACCTCAAGGGAGGAGAGAGGGGCTGAAGGTTGATTCAATTACTAATAGCTAATAATTTCATCAGTCATAGCTACACAGTAAAACCTCCATTAAAAAAATTTTTTTTTTCTTAAAGAATTGGACTGAGGGAGCTCCCAGGTTAGTGACCATGCGGAGGTGCTGGGAAAGGGGTGTGCCTGGAGGGGGCACGGAAGCACCACACCCCTGCCACATACCTGGCCCTCTGCATCTTCTTTTGTACGTCAACTAGTAATCCAGAAAGTAAACTGTTTTCCTGAGTTCTGTGAGCTGCTCTAGCAAATTATCAGACAGAGGAGGGGGCATGGGAACACACGGTGACAACCTGGACTTGTGATTGGCGTCTGAAGGGGGCGGGGACTGAACCCTCCACCTGTGGGATCTGATGCTGACTCCAATTGTAGGCCATCCAGGTGGAGAGCGTCAGAATTGAGTTAAATTGTAAGACACCCACTTGGTGTCCCCCCCAAATTGGAGAACTACTTGGTGAAGGGAAAACCCCTACCCACATTTGGAGTCATGAGTAGACAGAAACACAGTGAGATTTTTCCTTTACAGAGGGGCTCCAAACCATTCCTTTTACCACAATAATATTTATATGTCTCAACAGTTAACAGTAGCAAACATTTATTAAACATTGACTATTTACCAAGCACAGTTCTAGTGTTTAACCCTCACAATAACCCCATGAGGCATACATTATTATTATCCTTCATTATACTAATCAGTAAAAAATGAAGAGAAAATTTTGGTTACTTATTCAAGGTCACATACCTGGGCTGAGGTGACCTTGGGATTTGAATACACATACAAATTGGAACCTGCATGTGAGTGGTTTTCTTAGGGGGGATCAGGGGTCATGGATTTGCCCTGACATATTTTTCTGCCCAAAAGATAAGCAATATAAATAATAATTCTGTTCATATTATGCTTTACAGTTTAATGCAATAGGTACCTTCCACAAAAGAGTCACAAAATACTGTGGGAGATAGAAGAGAAAATAATTCTTTTCATGGCAGTGATCTAGGTCCTGGATTCTAGGATGCAGGGGGGTGTTTGCAGACGATATTAGGCTCAACGTGGCATCATAGGAAAAGCAGACTTTGGTGTCAGCCTGACCATGGTTTGTTTTCTGCCTCTGTTATTTAGTTGCTGTGTTTATCTTGGACATTTAAGCCTCAGGGCCCTAATATGCAGAGCGGGTACAATAATATCTATTTCACAGGGTTGTTGTGAGGATTGCATTAGATAATGTATGTAGAATGCCTGGCTTGGAAACAGTCAACAAATGGTAGTTGTTATTGTTATTTCTATTATTGTTGTTATTGAAAAGGGATAGAATTTTGATATGAATATGTGTGGAAGAGCAGTCTACGTGGGGGGACCAGTGGGAACAGGAGCATGGAGACAGAAAAACAATGAAATGCTGTGCTTTAGGAAGCTTCAGTGATGTGCACTAGGAGGGTTGGCCCCAGGAGAAATCAGACACTGAACATGATCTGGGAATGGATTGTCCACGATAGATTTGAGGAGCACTTGACGTGGAGGATGAGCAAGGACAATGATGAGGAAGAGAAGGGTGGGGAGACAACCCTGGATGGAAGTCCTTGTCCACACTGCAGGTTGGTAGAGCCCTCTTGCCCTGCCCTCTTTTGAGCAGGACCAGTCGCTGATCAGAATAGGGTCCACCATCTCTCTCAATGCACAGACCTGCAACCTACCTTCAGAAGCACTGGGACCTAACCAGGCGGCCCCAAGCCTGGCTGACCATTCTTCGCAGCCTGCGAAGCAGGGATTCCTCTGTCTTCTCTCAGACAGATTCAGGAGGTCTGGGCTGAGCTGATTCTGGGATAGCCCGTGCCTGGCCTGGCATTTAGGAATAGCTTGGTTGTTGTATAGCCTTAGTTCTTGAATAAAAGCTCATGGAATGATTTGGAATTAGCCAACCCCCAAAATGGTGAGAAGGAACCCAAAAGAGAGCAGGCCTTTCCTGAGGAACGTACCTGTCTGTGAAGACTGCAGGTTGGGAGTTGTGTGGGTAAGTGTAAGGGAAACCAGAGCACTTTTTTAATTCTACAAAGATCACTGATAGAAAGTGGAAAGCGGCCCCCTGTCCATCTATCAATGGATCCATTCATTTATCAAATGTTTATTGAGCAGCTGGCACATGAGGTACTGCGGAAACTGTTGGGGATTTAGAGAGAGACGTCTCTTCCCTCAAGGGGTTCCTAGGCAAGGAGGGAGCAGCTAGATGAACTGGGCCACATTCTCATGGCGTCTGAGCCAATTTGGGGGAAAGCCACAAAGGAGGCTTCACGCTAGAGAGGATTTTTGATCAGAATCCTAATGACTTAGGGGTAGCTTGCCAACCAGGGAAAGAAAATATCTTAATCTGGAATGATTGAGTTGCAAGAAACAGACAGACTCAAAGTGGCTAAAACGGAGTGAAGTCCGCAGGAAGAACACATCTCTTTGGGGAGGCCAGTACCATAAATCTCATGAAGGGCAGAGTCTGGAAAGTTGAGAATACAAATCACTGCCTTGTTTCCTTTTAGCCCTGTGGCCTTTCGTTTCTCTTTGCGTGTTTAATTTCTTAGATGAACTTGGTACATGATGAAAAATGGCCACCTTCCACACCTTTGCGTATGGCCTTCTTGTTCCACTTCCCAATAACAGCTAACCACACAGAACAGCGAGCAATATCTTGTCTTCTAAATAACGTCAGGTCCAGTTAAAGTCAGTGTGTGTGTGTGTGTGTGCGCACGTGTGTGTGTGTGTGTGTGTGTGTGTGTGTGTGTGTGTTTTGAAGGTGGTTGTGGGGAGCTAAAACTGTTAACAGACTGAAGAAAAGGCAGAAGGGATGAGTGTGCAGGGAGAGCGGGTGGCCAGCAGAGTGGAGGAGGAAGAGGAGGTCTGGAGTCATGAAGTGAGGAGTTAGGGAGTCAAGGGTACCGAGGAGGGGGGGAGGTTGTAGATGGAACTTGGAGTTTCGGGGTCCTGCGTGCGGTGGGGTTGGTGTTTAACTTCCCCATTCCCACCATTGCTTATTCTGCTGCTGCAGTTCCACCAGAAAGGGTACTTTCTTCCATTTGGTAGAAAAATAGAGTGTATCTCCACATCACCTTTAAGCACAAAATCACTGGGTCTGATTCCTGTCTCTATGATTCTGCCTGCCATTTCCCTTCTAAATGGGAACCGTATCTAACCATCCATAGGAAGCAGCCTAAGTAGGAAGGAGGGGCTTCTAGGACAGGTGTGCAGGGGCTGTTCTATGCCTTCTATGTTGTTTGCTGAAAAAAAGGGGGATAGGGGAGGGGCTCTGTGGGAGTGTGGAGGAAGCATAGTCCATGACACATAAAGAAATGGTCTGGAAAACAGGGAGTGATAGATAGAGATCCTCTTAAACTACCTTGTCACCTATGGGTCATAAACGAACTGTCCCAGCGCATTAACTCAGTGAGATAGGAGAGGATGATGGGCTCAAGGAAAAGTCTGGGGCTGGAAAGCCTGTCTTTGGCGCAGTGCTCATCTTTACCCAGGCCACTTTGGGTACCCACTGCCCTAACCCCCTTCCTTCTGCGGGGATTCTTATCCATGTCTTGGCTCATGGCGTGCATATGCTATGACTCCCTTCTACGATTCCAATATCAGAGAGTGTAGGAGGATTTATAGAATGACTAGCCCTTGTCCATCCTTTTCTCCCTCCTACCCTACTCCTCCTGGGCCACAATTCTTAACCTTACATACCTACTAGCTGTGTGACCTTGGGTACATGACATACCTTCTCTATGCCTCAGTTTCTCACCTACAAAATGTCACTAGTAATAGAACTACTTCATAAGTTTATTATCAAAATTAAATGAAGTGATTCATGTAAAGTGACTGGCATTATGCCTTCACATAGTAAAAATTCAGTAAATGTTAGCTGTCATAATCACAGTGCATCATAGCCCGCTGGTTTGATTGTCCCCTTCCTGAACAGTGAGCTCCCTAAAGACTTACTCTGTAAAGTGATGGGCACATTGAAGGAACTCAGTAAAATGTACCGGTATTGATTGTGATTATTACTATTGTTGAAGAGGGTGGGAAACTTGCCTTGCTCATCTGAATCTCTCCAGTTCATGGCACAAATCCTAACATCCAGCGTCTTCTTAGTGGGATTTTCGTTAAAAGAATGAATTGAATAGTTGGATCTCTGTTCTTTTCAAAATAGTCAGCGTGGCAGTAAATGCTTGGATTATTGTGATGTTTCTAAATGTTTTCCTTTCAGAGCATGTGACATTCTTGTGAGCATTCTCAGCAATGGCAGGTCTTCATTCATCACTTAATCCTGGGGTTTTCAAACTGGAAGGAATGTTAGAGATCAATTAATCCAATCACTTGGCCTTACATAGAGCAATTGGCACCTGAGATATTAGGTAGTGTGACTGAGGCCACATAGCTGGTCAGTAACAAAGCCAGGGACATGGGTTTTATAGTTAAGTCCGGAGGCAAAATGGGTGAATCGGCTGAAAAATACTGGTTTGTTCAAAAGTGAGGTAAGAGTGAAAATAAACTAGACTTGCTTGTCTCATGAGAGTCCCCAGCATGCTGGGATGTCGTTACTGGCATGAAGGGCAGTGTCCAGACCAGCTCCACGCCCTCCCTAACAGCTCTCAGGATGTTCACCCCTGGCCGGGTCACAGGGTTTTCATTAAAAACTCCTGTTGAGTGAGGCTGCAGGCCTGGAGAGCCTGAGCATCTCACCTGCCCTCAGCTCACATTGCTTCCGGGCCTCTGCCTGGCGCTCTGCCCGCCCCTTCTAATGTGATGCTTCAGAAAATGATTTCAATGATTCTTTTCTCATTTCTCCCAAGATTGGTACATAACTGGTCCGTTCTAGATGTGCAGGAGAGGCTAATTCAGTACACACAATGGGTGCCTGAGGCATTAGGGTTCAATCCTCTCGCCGGACCCGGGAAGGAGGCCAGGTGGTTGTTCCTGAGTCAGCCTCACTGCACCAAAGACGCAGGCCTACCCTGTCCCTGGCCACACCCCTCACCCCGGCCTCATTGGAATGTTCGGTCAAGACAAAGCTCTTGTCTGAATAAGCTCTGATATATTTGTTAAAAAGCAAAAGAGAGTTTTCTTTTAGTCAAGTTAATATCAAGACAGACATCTACCGAAGTGAAAATTCCATGGGGAAGCCACAAACTAATCGTGTTGGGAGGCAGTTAAAGCAGCTGTTATAGATTAAGTAATCTTTCCCTCTTGTGGAAGTGAAAAGGTCCTTCGTTTCACTAGAAGATTCAGGACAGCACCTTGGAATTGTGTCCTCACTTCCTAGGGCAGTGGTTCTCAACCTTCCTAATGCCACGACCCTTTAATACAGTTCCTCATGTTGTGGTGACCCCCAATTTCATTGTTACAAATTGAACATAATTAAAGCATAGTGATTAATCACAAAAACAGTATGTAATTATATATGTGTTTTCTGATGGACTTAGGCGACCCCTGTGAACGGGTCGTTCGACCCCCAAAGGGTTGCGACCCACAGGTTGAGAACCGCTGTCCTAGGGTCTCCTTAAACACTACTGCAGATCTCCACCCCAGGATCCGATGGCCCTTGTCTCCCAGAGTTCAGTAAGATGGAAGGAAAACAATGACCTGCAAAATCTTTCTCCAGGGAGAGTGCCTTCCTGGGAGCCAGGAGCTCAGGTTTCCCCGGGAGGTGCTTGCTGAGGAATGGTTTCAGGGAGCCTGCAGGTATAGCTCTGTAACTCCAGGAAGCATTTGCTAAAGACTTTGCCAGACAAGTGGAAGAAATATGGCTCTAAAAATGACTGTTCCCTTTTGAACAAGAAAATCCCACATTTTTGTGGAGGGAGTAATGCACTGTAGTGGCAGCAGACAGATGTGTTTCCAAAAATAGATTGTAAGGCAACACTTGTGAGGCTGTTGAGAACCTCGCCGGTTCTGTGAATGCTTTCTCCAGAATCGCTGAACTAAGCTCAAGCACCCATTGACCTTAAAAAGGCTTGAGCTACATACATACATGTTGCCTCCTAGTCTATGAAATCATTATTGTAAAAGGTCAAATATCTTCCTATATTTGGAGAGAGGAGTGACAATAAATTTTCCTGTAAGAGCTTTTAATACAAAACTGAACCAAATGCAGCGTTGGATCCTGATTTAAACAAACTGACTATAAGCAGATATTTTGGGGCCAATCAGAAGAATTTAAATATGGATTGAGTGTTAGATGATACTTAAGAAATTTTTGTTACTTTTGTGAAGTAATCGTATTTTGGTTATGTAATTAAATGTCATTTTTTAAAAAGATTCATACTGAAGTAGTTAAAGGCAAATATGATATCTGGAATTTATTTTAAAGAGTTTATCAAATATATATATAACAGATGATGCTACAAGGGCTAAATGTCAATTATTAATATGGGTAATTATTATGTTGGGGTTTATTATAATATTCTCTTGATTGATTTATGCTGTGTTTTTTTAAAAAGCCTCACCCAAAGATATGTTTTTATTTATCTTTTAGAGAGAGAGGAAGGGCCAGAGAGAGAAAGAAAGAGAGAAACATCGATCTGTTGCCTCCCATACACGAACCCACAAACTTTTTTGGTGTAAGGGATGATACTCCAACCAATGGAATCAACTGGCTGGGGCGATTTATAATGTTTAAAATATTTTCTAACAAAGTATGCTAACAATAAAAATAAATACAAATTTTAAAAGAAAGACTCAGATACTACAAACAGGTCACTTCTCACAAAAGAAATAGAGGCATTTTGTAAATGGAAGTAATAATGAATGTGAAATAGTTCATTTACAAACCTAGTACAAAGCAAATTTAGTTTTTCAATGAACTTTCTCAATTCGTGAAGACACAATAATGGTATTTAACACAGGAGCCTAACCATGATAAAGAAATTAGAAGGTTAAAGTATTGTAAAATGTTTCATTTATATTATCCCAAAATGAAGTTTAAAATTTTTTTTTAAAAGTCTAAATTTAAAAGTTGTATGGTGCCAGGTGGGTACTAGAAATATCAGGGGAACACTTTATGAAGTATATGATTGTCTAACCACTATGCTGTACACATGAGACTAGTACAAAATAATATTGAAAGTAAACTATAATTGAAAAAAGTCAGACTTTTTTTTTAGTATATCTTTGATAATTTATAATAAAAATTGTTATCCATATAAATGACTGTAACGTTAATATGTTTAGTGTTGGTTGATTTTATTAAATATGAGTTAAAAATATACAGGTTCTTTACATTACATAGAAAAGTAAATTCAAATTGCATAAACCCCACCCATCAGGAGCGAGGTTGTTTACTTGTGCCTAACTGGGTAACAAGAGGATCTCACAGAACTGTGTGTAATCACTTGGGTTCCCACGTGGTTTAGTTGTCTCTAAGGAGGCCGCTGGTGGACGATGCTTCCTCAGGACCGACTTCACATTGTCAGCAGGACTTCACATTAACTTACCAGCAGTGGGATTTCACCTTAAGTCACAGCCTTTTTCCAGCCACTGCTAGGTGCAGGCACATCTGGACTGGTTTCTGAAAGCCTGTCAGGGCTGTCCTGGAGCACTCGGATATGAAGGTGGAGCCGAAGCACTCCTAGCGCAGAATTATTCTAAGGAGAGAAGAAACTAGACCTAAAGCCTTCGTCATTGAAAGATGGAGAGGATTCTGAAAAGAATAGAGTGGGTTGTACTCTAATTCTGCATAGTAGAGCATCCCCAAGATGAAACAGAGGGTGCTCTTACATTAGGGCAGGGGGCCTGCAAAATAATCTGATGTGGCCCTGCCAAGGCAACCCAGGCAGGGCTCAAAATTCAATAAATCTAGGAGCTTTTTTCATACAACATAAATTTATACTAAGTGAATCATAAATGTCCAAATGGCCCTTGGCAGGAAAAAGGTTCCCCACCCCTGCATGACTAGGATAACTTGAGGAGCATTTGGGGACCTTTTATAGTTCAGTAAAGTGGGTTAAAACCAGCGGAGATCTTGCCACAGGGAAGCATGAGGGGAAGGAGGGGTTACTGTCTTCGGATGGAGGCAGTTGTGAAGAGAAGGCCACTATGAGAGGAGCAGGGACTTTTTAAAAAATATTTTTTTTTATTGATTTCAGAGAAGAAGGGAGAGGGAGAGAGAGATAGAAACATCAGTTATGATTGAGAGAATCATTGATTGGCTGCCACCCGCACGTCCCATACCTGGGATTGAGCCCACAACCCGGGTAGTGCCCTGATTCAGAATCGAACCTGGGACCCTTCAGTCCACAGGCCAACGGAGGAGCAGTGACTTTTAGTGAGGAATGCAAACAGCCCAAGGTGACACCGCAGGGGAGGAGACAGCAACAAACACTCCTCTCCAGGACCTCCTGCTCTCAAGTGTTGACCAGCTGACATCAGAAGAAGAGAGCCAGCTGAGAGAGAGCAGGAGGGGAAGCAGGGAGAGTGGGTGTGGGGCACAGGGGGAGATCTGCCCACACTTTCTCCTCTGTCCATATCCACAGAGCACCAGAGTAGTGTTTTTAACATTTTCCTTAGATAGTGTCATTCCTGTGTTCAAACCCCTCGCTAGCTTTCTCTCACACCTGGAATAAATCTAAACTCCTCACCTGAGCCCATGGGACCATCACTGCCTGGACGCTGCCTGCTCTCTGGTCTCGCCTCTGGGCACACTTCCTGGACACCCTCAGCCCAGCCACACCGACTTTCTTGCTGTTTCAGGACACACCATGCTTTCTTGACTCAGCCTTTGTCTAGAACAGTGGTTCTCAACCTTCCTAATGCCGTGACCCTTTAATACAGTTCCTCATGTTGTGGTGACCCCCAACCATAAAATTATTTTCGTTGCTACTTCATAACTGTAATTTTGCTACTGTTATGAATCGTAATGTAAATATCTGATATGCAGGATGTATTTTCCTTGTTACAAATTGAACATAATTAAAGCATAGTGATTAATCACAAAAACAATATGTAATTATATATGTGTTTTCCGATGGTCTTAGGCGACCCCTGTGAAAGGGTCGTTCGACCCCCAAAGGGGTTGCGACCCACAGGTTGAGAACCACTGGTCTAGAGGATTCTTTGACTCATTCATGTCACAGCTCAAAGCCCCCCTGGAAAGGCCTTCTCTACCACCCCATCTAACATGGTGACCTTTCTCCAGGCACCTTCTGTCCTCTCACCCTGGCTTTAGTGCTCCTCTGTTCCTGGGCTCCTGAGCCCCACCCTGCCCTGGGTGCTGTGCTTTAGGCCTCCTCCCGCCATGGCCTTCCCATAGGGCAAAACGTCACAAGGCCAAGGGGATGTGTCCACCAAGAGCTCACAGCTTTGAATTAGGATTCAATCTGAGAAGCAGAATCACTACACACACAACTTGTACATATACGCATATATGGGCAGGGAGGTGGGGGGGGGTGTAATTTGTCCCAGGGATTTGACCTCATACAGTTGTAAGAGTGATTGAGTCACTGTCATGATGTCTGATGTTGAAGCTTGAAATGCACAGGGCAGACAATGGGGAAGGGAAGAGGGACGTGAAGTGGGGAGATGGAGAGGAAGCTGGAACCACAGTGTGGGCTGGGGTCCCACGGAGATGGACAGAAACCTGTGTCAGTTTTCATTAACTCTGACCTTAGGGGTGTAGGTGTTCCTTGTCACAGAGCTAAACATACACACACATACCTGGCCTCAGAGTCAGAGATGCTGAAGGAGGATCCAGGAGGAGGGGGAGCAGGTGCTGCTGCCTCGTGGGCCACAGGGGAGCCAGCAGATTAGCCACCTCGCCGGTGGCTTACCAAATGGCTGCTGCTTCCTCCCTGCCACCAAAAAACAAACTTCCCCCAAAAATCATGGGAAAGGGGATTCTGGGGAATAGGATTCAGCCCAGCCAACCTGATACATTAAAAATCTACCACCTGGCCCTAACCGGTTTGGCTCAGCGGATAGACCCTGTGGTCTGAAGGGTCCCAGGTTCGATTCCGGTCAAGGGCATGTACCTTGGTTGCGGGCATATCCCCAGTGGGGAGTGTGCGGGAGGCAGCTGATCGATGTTTCTCTCTCATCAATGTTTCTAACTCTCTATCCCTCTCCTTTCCTCTCTGTAAAAAAATCAATAAAATATATTTTTTAAAAATCTACCACCTGTGTTCTTGACCACCCTCCAGGCATCTCCTACCCTGAAATTCCCAAAGGGCCTCAACGCTACTTCCATGATCTGCATGGATCTCCTTCCTGGTTCCATCTTTTTTTGGGCCACTCATGCCACCCTGAGGCGTGACCAAAGGATGGCTGTCTTCAGAGGTGTAAATGGAGTTGGAACATGCAGGCTGGCCAAGTGTGTGTGGGGGAGGCCACTCCCAATTCAGGACAGAGTGAGAGGTGGCAGAAGAAAAGGGAAGGCCATGGCCAGCCCTCCCCCATTATTACATCCCTGGGTGAATTCCCAAAGAAACCAAGAATCCTAAATTTGAACATTGCAGTCTATTATGAAGGCTTCTTTGTCAAGGTTGATGGATAAAACATGTTTTATTTAAGCTTTTAATACAGATTTATAAATTTGAAATATTTATACTTTGTGAAGGGAGGGTGTCAGTAGCTAGGAAGGTGACCCAAGGTAATTGTCACTGAGTTAATACTCCCTAGGCACACAGTACCCACTTTTCTCTTATTTAGGGTAGCAATAGCATGCATCAAGTCAGAAAGAATTCCTTTTAAATTTGTATTGTATTCTTTGAATTCACATGATTCAAAACTCAAAAGGAAAAAATGATAATCAATGAAAAGTGTCCCTCCCATTTCTGTCTGTTGTTCCTCTCCTCAGGACAACAATATTTCTTATGTTCTCTTCCAGGGACATTCTCTGCGTATATAAACAAATTTGTACATCTATCTCCCACCCCTCTGAAGTTTGAACCTACATTTTAGCATATCATTTATACTGTTCGTCACCTTGCTTTTGTCACTTAATAATGTGTCTTAAAGATTGTTTCTAATAGTACACGAAGAGCTTCCTCCTTCTTTGTTTATAATATTTAGCTTCATAATATTTTATGATTCAAGTAGTTCCTTACTGAATGGACAGTTAGGTTGTTACCAGTCTTTCGCTGTTACAAATAACGTCATGTGTCTGTGGGAAACATATGTAGAAATGGGATTGCTGGTTCAAATGGCTTATACATTTAAAATTTTGGGAGGTGCCTACCAACTGCCTTCCATAGAAGTTAAAACAAGCTCCACTCCCATCAGCAATGTAGGAGGATGTCTGTTTCCTCTACTTTAGCCAACAAAGCACGTGTGACGGCCTTGAAAACTCACCGTGTTCTGTATCCGCCACTGTGAGTGCACTGAGACCAGGCTTCCCACAGGCTGCTCCCAGCCAGTGGCCCATTGCAGCCAGGACTCTAAGGATGGCACAATCCTGCAAGATGTGGGAGTGTCTGTAGGTGACTTCAGCTCAGCTCTCCATCAGTCTGGCCAAACCATTAGAACTGTGCTGTAGCCTGAGCCTCCCCCATCCAACCCTCCCTCCTTCCTTCGCTCTTTCTCAGGGGTTAGGTCAGCATCATGGTCCTAAGGTTTTCACTTCCTCCATCTTCACTCCCCTGGTTCCTTCACAGGAATTTTCCCCAAATCATCTCTTACATATCTAATCCCACCTTGATGCCTGCTTCTCAGAAGAACCTGAAGTTTTCTTATTAAGAGTGAAGTTGGACATGTTTATATATTTAAGAAACACTTATACATTTTTTATGAGATATCTCTTCATCTCCTTTGCCCATTTTTCTGTTGGGTTAATGATCTTTTTTACTAACTTATAGGGTCTCTATATTTGAGGGAAATCAGACCATTTTAATATGAAATGCACAAATATTTTTATACATTATGTCTTCTGCTTTTGTCTTTTCCCCCATGGAAAACTATTTATTTTTTGTCAAACTTATTTTTCTGTTCTTTCCTGGCATCTAGGTTTTGTTTCACATTTTGAAAGTTCTTTACTACTTAGAGAGGATTAAAAAATTCTTCCATCAGTACTTTTATTTTTAACATTTAAATCTTTGATCCTTCCTGAATTGATTCTGGTATAACATATGAGGTAAAGATCCAAAATTTATTTTTTACTAGATGGCTACCAGTTGTTCCAACCCTATTTCTCAAATAATCTTTTTTCTACAAATTGGAAATGCTACCTTTATCATGTAGTAAATTTCCATTTGTGCTTGGGACTCTTTCTATGTTTCATTTGATTCTACTGATCTTTCTTGGAGTGATACTTTGGTCTGTATTTTATTCATCTAGTATTATAAAAAAATAAGCAGGCATATATCCAAGATTCTGGCATAAATTTATTCAAACGTTAGCCAGAGCAATATATTCAACAGATGAATTTTTCTTTGGGTAAAATATTCTGAAACCCTACGTCTGCCAAAATCCAATCTTCTTTACCTGTTAAGGCTGAAGTCCAAACTATAAGTATAGTCAGTTAATAAATCTTGACTTTTCTATAGGAAAATAGCTGGCTAGTATCAGTTTTGGGTTTTTTTGTGGGGTCAAGTTAGTGGACTATGCTCATAGTTGGGATAAGAAATTGATCCTACAATTTCTCTGCTTACCATTTTACTTTCTCCTAAAACATGGTTCTGGTTTTTGTTTTGTTTCATCGCTGCCTGTGTACACTTACTTCTATAACCTTACCACAAAGCACCGTTTTCTCAGTATTAGTGGCGTTTTGATTTGTAGATAGCTGTGAGATGATGCTTTACAGAACTCCAACCAAGGAAAGTGTAACTAACCAAGAACCTCAGCTGCTGTGCTCTGAAATCCATTGATGTGTGTGTGCTGAGGCAGTGCCCCAAGCGCTGCTCCCAGTGGTGACTGAGGGAAGCAGAGATGCTAAGGCAGGCTGCTCTGGAGCAGGGAACACCTCTCCCAGATGACTTTGGCTCCTGGACTACCTGATAGCCTTGCCGAGCCTTCCTTTGATGGCATGGCAGTCAAGAACACTCCTATCCACCATCTTTCCCTCTCTCCTTTTCGTGGGGCCAGATGCAGGGTCATCTAATGGTTGTCCGAGCCTTACCCAGCTTTCTCCTCATCTTCTCTCACATAGGTATTTTATCCAACTAAAATCCTTTCCATTTAATCTCAGTTTGACATCTGATACTTAGAAGACCTGCATTAACAAAAGCAGCCTGTTCTTATAGCCATTAAATGTATTTATTGGTGCTTTTTCTATACACCCACTAAGGATTGTCTGTAGGTGACTTCAGCTCAGCTCTCCATCAGTCTGGCCAAGCTCTTAGAACTGTTAGAATTGTACTTGGATGTTTGATCCTGCTCTTGGCCACCTGTTTCACTCTCTGTGCATTGGGAATTGCTCTTTTTCTCAGCTGAGCACAGCATCCTGCCTCTTAAACACAGATAATCAGTCAGAGATCACTAAATCTGTGTGTCAGTAAGTCAGGACTTTCAGACTTTAGCACTCACATAGCAGAAATGAATGGAATCGTCATCTTCAGAAAAATGAGTGCCTGGCTAATAATACGAAGAGGTCATTTCAACCTGGGCTTCATTGGGGATATACCCAAAGCATAGAGCTGCTTCCAAGGGGTTGAGATCACCTTTCCTCTGCAGGTGAAGCAGTACTAATACACCATCATGATCCACCCAATGAGGAAAGGACACACCCTTGGTTTTAGTTAAATATCACCCTTTCTGCCTTTTCTAAAGTTCTCTGTTTCCAATACTTAGATTTAATTGCAAACATTCTTCCTCTTTCCATCTTCAGGGATTATGATATTCTGGAGAAACCAAGTGTTATTGAAGGTTAAAAATCTCAATTGTTGCCCTAACTGGTTTTGCTCAGTGGATAGAGTGTCGGTCTGCGGACTGAAGGGTCCCAGGTTCGATTCCGGTCAAGGGCATGTACCTTGGTTGCGGGCACATCCCCAGCAGGGGATGTGCAGGAAGCAGCTGATGGATATTTCTAACTCTCTATCCCTCTCCCTTTCTGTAAAAATCAATAAAATATATTTTTTTAAAAGTCTCAGTTATTAATCCTCTCTCAGAATTCCAGGATAACATCATTTTCAAGCACGAAATGCTTCACAAGAGAGCTGTTGACTTGCTGCCTGACCAGATCTTTTCAGGTTGTGGCGTGCATAATGGAATGTCTCAGAGATGACTTCTGCAGGTGAGTCTTCCCTCTGAGTGTCTCTGGGCAAGATTGGTCACATCCATTTCATTGTTGATGAGGTGTTTGTTCAAAAAAAGAATGTTTAAATGGTTTACTTAACAGCTTTGATGAACAGTATGTGCATCCTATATGTCAGTTATAGGCATTTACTCTCTCATTATTAAAAATTCCTGCCTCTTTCACTGTGCAAAGGACAATGCATATGAGTAACATATGGGTGGAGTTAATCTGAGAAAGAATTTATGAAGGAGAAAATTATATAATCTCTAATTTTTTTTAGGGAGAGCCTAAATTTTTACCAGGTGACCTCATTATTTTTTAAAATATGTTTTTATTGATTTCAGAGGAGAAGGGAGAAGGAAAGAGAGATAGAAACATCAATGATGAGAAGAATCATTGATCGGCTGCCTCATCCATGCCCCACACTGGGGATTGAGCCCACAACCTGGGCATGTGTCCTGACCGGGAATCGAACCATGAACTCCTAGTTCATAGGTTGACACTCAACCACTGAGCCACACTAACCGGGCAAATATGTCCTACTTCTTTCACTTGTTTCAATGCTATGTCATAATCAACGTATTTATTTTTAATAGCTACATAATATTCCGTCATTCATATGTAATTTACTTCATCACTCCTAACTATTAAACACCTAGGTATTTGGGGGTGTTTGATTTTTAAATAGCCTGTTAATGCCATTATAAACATCATATAACTTTTTAAAAAATGTATTTCCTTTGTGTCAATTCCAAGGAATAGTATCTACACTAATAAAATAGAAAGATGTAAATTGACTGTCCCTTCGTGACGCCCACCAGCCAATCAGGAGTGAGTATGCAAATTAACCTGACAAAGATGGCGGGCCTGTGGGCAGTGTGGGAAGGTGGAAAGGTGGCTCCGGCCAGAGCGAAGGTGGTGCTGGCAGCCAGGGGAAGGAAGGCCTATTCTTGCATGAATCTTCATGCATCAGGCCTGTAGTTAGTAAATTAAAAAATATAAATAATGACTTTTGATAGGTCGTCAAATAGTCCTCCAAAAAATACAATACAGGCTAGTAGTATAAATAAGACATATTTTAAAAATTAATTCATTATGTATTGCTATCAAAAATAAAGAAGAATATAATAAAGTGCTCACAAGCAGTTCAAATTAGCAAGACTTAAGAAGAGGCAACACACAGGACAGGCAAAAGGCTTAGAGAGGGCTGTTCTATCTTAAGAAAGGAGGCTCTGAAGGTGAGAATGTCATGTGTGAGGTATTAACCAGTCTTACTGGCAGATATTTTTTCTTTTTTGAGAAAGATTGGGTTTAAATTGGGACTTTAAAAAGGTTATGGTATTAGTAGCCAAGAATATTCAAGGCAGAGGAGCATACCAAGAATGAATTTTGAGTCCAGACATAAGTTGACATCCCAGATCCTTTTTTTTTTTAACCTTGTGGCCTTGGGCAAAATCCATACCCTTCCTCAGCTTCATGGAGAGTTGTTGTAAGGAATAGAGGGGGTACATGTGAAGAGGAAACATGAGCACTATCACAATTGTCAAGAACAGTCTAACCTTGTTAGTGACAGATAATGGCACAATCTTGAAATTGTCAAAACTTTGGTAAAAAGATCATAAAATATACAAAGGGCCATGGAAGATGAGGAGGTGAAGAGGGAGAAGAGAAAAAAAAAGAGATGGAGAAAGAGGCGGAGACAAGGAAGTGGAGGAAGAGGAGGTGGGAGAAGTAGAAGAGAAGGAAGAGAAGGAGGAAGAGGAGGTAGAAGAGGAGGAAGAAGAGCAGGAAGAAAGAAGAACGATAATATAGATGGTGTGGAAGATAAAGCAACTAATTAGGCTCTAAGGCAGTGATGGCGAACCTATGACACACGAACTTTCACCTCTGACAGAGGAACTTATTTTTTTGGTTGATTTTTCTTAGTTAAATGGCATTTAAATATATAAAATAAATATCAAAAATATAAAGCTTTGTTTTACTATGGTTACAAATATCAAAAAATTTCTATATGTGACACGGCACCAGAGTTAAGTTAGGGTTTTTCAAAATGCTGACACGTCGAGCTCAAAAGGTTTGCCATCACTGCTCTAAGGTTTGCTCCTTGTGATAATCCTGCACTAATAGCCCTGCAGAGGGTAATCTAAAAATTTATGGCATTTGAGTTCAGTGCAGTGCAATATCTATATATGGTGTGGAGAGAATAAGTTTGGGCCAGTGTGACCACTGTGACAGGAATTTCTGATAAGTGACAGGTCTGCTTGCCTGGTGGCCCTGATGGTTTAGGGCAGGGTCCAATACAGTGACTGGAAAGATGAGGGTAGGGCTCACTGTCCAGATGGTGGTAGCTGAATAAATTTGGGAAGATTTCAGGAATCAAACAAAGGATTTGGAATTCAGGCAGACTTCAGTCTCACGAGGAAACTAGAGGATTAATTAGGAGGATAGGGGGAAAGTACCGGGTTTCCATACTGGATAACAAAAGCAAGGATATGGGAGAGGTTGCAGGCCCCAAGCAAGGGGACACCCAGGTATCGCCTCATACCAGACATTGGTCAAACATTGAAACTAATTTCAAACATCATCTGCTAGTTCATTAATTCATTCCTTCAACAACTTTTAATTGAAGTCCAGATTCCATGCTTAGTCTTGAGAACATAAAGGTGAGGAAGTCATTGTCTTACATGTAAGAAGATCTCTGGTGTGGGAGACAGAGAAAAAAATACAGAATGATCAGTGCAAGGAATCAAGAGATGCTACAATGAGCTTTACAATGGAGATGAAGCTTGACCTGAGTCCTTTAAAAATGAATAGAGAGAAATTAGCACCCTCATACCCTGTTGGTGGGAATAGTTTGGCAGCTCCTCAAAAGATTAAACAAAATTACCATATGACCCAACAATTCTACTCCTAGAGAGCTGGAAACATATGTCCACACAAATCCTGTATACAAACGAAGATAGCAGTATTATTTATAATGATCAAAAGGTGGAAACAACCCAAATGTCTATAAATTAATGAGTGCCTGACAAAGTGTGGTATATCCAAACAATGAACTATTATTCAGTTGTAAAAAGGAACAAGTACCCTCACGTGCTATAACAAGGATGACTCTTAAAATTATGCTGAGTGAGAGAAACCAGTCTCAAAGTGTCACATATTGTTTGATTCCATTTATGTGAAATATCCAGACCAGAGACAGAAAGCAGTTAGTGGTTGCCAGAGGCTCAGGGGAGGGGAAGAGGGAGAGGGACTGCTTAATATATATATGGGGTTTCTTTTGGAGATGATGGAAATGTTTTGGAACAATATAGAGGTAATGGTTGTACAACATTGTGAATATTAAATGCCACCTAACTGTACACTTTTAAATGGTTAATTTTATGTTATGTGAATTCTACTCAATACCAAATGAATAGAGATTCTCCCACTGGACAATGGGAAGGAAGACATTCTACAGAGTTCACATCGTGTGCCAAGGCCAGAGGTGCCAGCATGAGTTGTTTGAAAACATGAAGTACTTTAGTGTGACAGGGAGCAGTAGGAGATGAGACCATGGGTGGAGGCCAAAAACTAAAGGGTTAAGGGGCTTAATTTTATAGAAATAAGTACCTACTAAATTGAGGGTCAAAAATGGGCAAGGCTGAAACTGTAAGTGAAGACAATGTGTCCAAGGTTGTTATTGTTCACAGAACATTAGAAATGGGAGGGGTGGGGCTTAGAAAAATATCTAGCCCAGCCGTGGGCAAACTACGGCCCTCGGGCTGGATCCGGCCCGTTTGAAATGAATAAAACTAAAAAAAAAAAAAAGACCGTACCCTTTTATGTAATGATGTTTACTTTGAATTTATATTAGTTCACACAAACACTCCATCCATGCTTTTGTTTCGGCCCTCCGGTCCAGTTTAAGAACCCATTGTGGCCCTCGAGTCAAAAAGTTTGCCCACCCCTGAATTCTAGCCAGTTCTTTCCCATGATGGAGTCAGGAAACACTGGCCTTATACGGTAGGGGGTGGGGGTAGGGGGAGTTGTGGTCAGGTCATTCATTCACTGCTGTGTCTCCAGCATCTAGAGCAGTGCTTGGCAGATAGTAGGTACTCAGTAAACAATCTACACTAATAAAAGAGAAACATGGTAATTGGCGTACGACCGCTACCCTTCCCATTGGCTAATCAGCATATCCTTATGCAAATTAACTGTCAGCCAAGATGGCGGCCGGCAGCCAGGCACTGAAGCGAGCAGGGCGGCTTGCTTGCTCCAGTGACTGCGGACTCCAACGTTCCCCGCCTAACTTGCCGGCCTCTCAGCTGCAACTTTAAGCAACTATGTACTATGTTGCAAATAAGAAGCTAAACAAAACCCCAGAAACCAGCCGGACTGAAAGCCAGCCGGACCGCAACATTGTATCAATGTTTTCAGCAGCGAGGCCTCAGAGCTAAAGCTGGCCCAGAATAAAAAAAAAAAAAAAGAAAACAAGGAACGGTTGGAAGCTTCAGTCACTCGCCAGCCGGAAAACAGCCCTCAGCCCCTCACCCAGACTGGCCAGGCACCCCAGTGGGGACCCCCACCCTGATCCAGGACACCCTTCAGGGCAAACCAGCCGGCCCCCAGGCCTCTATTCTATATAGTAAAAGGGTAATATGCCTCCCGGCACCGGGATCAGCGTGACAGGGGGCAGCGCCCAAACCTCCTGATCGCCCTGCGGCTCTGTGTGTGACAGGGGGCAGGGCCACAACCTCCCTATCCGCCCTGCTCTGTTCATGACAGGGGAAGGCGCCCCAACCCCCTGATCAGCCCGGCTCTGTGCCTGATAGGGGGGAGCTCCCCAATCCCCTGATTGCCTGCAGCTCTGTGTGTGACAGGGTGCGGCGCCCCAACTCCCATCTACCTCTGCATGAGGCTCTGCAGAGGTGTGGTGACACGACAACCCATAACGCTCTCCCATCTGCCTTGCCACAAGGTAGAGCGTGAGCTCCCCAATCGCCCTGTCCCGGCCTGTGATAGAGGGGGATGAACGAGGACGCCCTGAACGCCTTCTCGGGCCTTGACCCGTGGGGG
>NW_005871404.1:906080-934891 GCF_000147115.1 Myotis lucifugus | reverse complement strand
CCCTCCCCTCAGCCAGCTGGCCCTGATCAGCCCTGATTGGGACTGGGCGAGATGGGCCCAATTGGCCCCGATCGTCAGCCAGGCCGAATTCGTGCACCGGGCCTCTAGTTGTTAAATAAATAGAATCAGTTTGGGGAAAGCTGCATACTATAGGGTATCCCAAAAATGTATGCACACACTTTGAATAATTATAAAGGCATTATTTATTAAAATACATTTCATTTTCAAAATTGAGCTTTCAGCATTTAAATTGTGTGTACATTTTTGGGGGACACCCTGTATTTCCCTCTTGGAGAGCATCTCTGCACATTAGCAAAATAAAGTCCCTGAGACACCGATTGTAAAGAAATCACTTTTAACTTTCCATCCAGCATTTCCTAGCTAACGTGCCCACACACTTCTTTTTTCTTGATGCTTGTGCACATCCTATTGATATCTAATGCTCTCCAGAAAAGTCGGGAAATGATAACCTGGTTCAACCTTTCTTTTATGGAGTCATAGAACACCAGGTAAAAATTTTAAACCAGACCCAGACACAGTGAAAATCAGAAGTATCTAAATTGCAAGGACCTAAACCCCGAGAAAACAGGGCCTCACTTATAATAAATGTTTTGAGGGGCAAATTGTCCCCTGGTTTAAATGGAAGCAGAGATGCCTGGGCAGCCTCTTTTTTTCTCCTGCCAATGTAATCTGAGCTATGCCCTGGCTGAGGGAAGCCGTTTCCACCTGGATACCCTCTGGTATCCAGTCGTTAACACTTCCCTGGATTTAACAGCAGAATGCTCAGTTTTGCTGACCGCAAATCAGACATTTACTGACAGAACACCACTTTTCTTTTTTCTTTTCAAAATATATTTTTATTGATTTCAGAGAGGAAGGGAGGGGGAGAGAGAGTTAGAAACATCAATGATGAGAGAGAATCATTGGTCAGCTGCCCCCTGCACTCCCTCTACTGGAAATGGAGCTGGAAACCCTGGGCATGTGCCCTGACCAGAATTGAATCATGACCTCCTGGTTCAAAGGTCAATGCTCAACCATTGAGCCATGCTGGCTGGGCTACACCAGCTTTTCTTACCTGTAAAACTGAGGTAAGACACTACCTACCTCCCCATCAGAGGATTTACTATGAAACGTTTGGAGCTTAAGCCTCAGGTCTTTCAATTAAATGGGCCTCTTTTACAATTTTTTTTTTGTAATTGCTGTATTTACTCTAAATAAATATGTGGCATAGTAAATTTATATTCTCTTTTTAAAAGAGCCCTCCAATTGTATACACTTGGGATCCATGCAACATGGATCCCACACTCAAGTGGCCAGACTGGACACTCCTTGAGGGCAAGGATCCCTGCACCAGCATTCGCAGCCTTCCCGACAGTTAGTAGGAACTCAGTAAATATTTGTGGAGGATTGACTGTTTAGAGATCATGTACATTAAACACTTGGCAACTAGTCCTCATCACATTGAGTTTTATGAATAAGCAGTCAGGCAGGGAGAACAGAAAGTGCACCCAAAGGTGTTCATATGCAGAACTAGGCACAAGTCATTGGTTTTGAACGGACCCACAATGCCTATGAAACATATGCAACGTCATGGGAACAAATTGCAGGCTTAGGAATATAAACTTGTCCTTGTGCTCCAAAATGAATTTGTCCTTTCCATCGCTACTGTCATACGGCATATCCTTGCTGGTTCGGAAGGCAGCTGCGGCAGTCTGCTCTTATCCGAGAGAATGTGACAAAGGGAACTTTGATGCAACGTTAATCATATTCTGAGCTCCACACAGTGCAGGTGAAGTCATTAGAACAGCAAATACTCTGTCTGATGTTCCTTAAGAGACGGGTGATTTTCTCACTCAGTGATGACTGACATTCTTTACAGTAATGATGAGAAGTGTGAGGGCTTCCTGGGACGCCAATCAGAAGGCAGCTGGGCCCTGGCCAGTGTGGCTCAGTTGGTTGGAGCATCATCCCATACAGCAAAAGGTTGCAGGGTGGATTCCCTATCGGGGCACACACCTAGGTTGTGGGTTTGATCCCCGGTCAGAGCACCTATAGGAGTCAACAGATCAATGTTTCTCCCTCACATCAATTTCTCCCTACCCCCACCCCTGCTTTCCTCTTTCTCTCTCTAAAATTAATAAACATCCTCGGGTGAGGAATAGTGGCCTGTGTATTTGTGTGTGTGGAATATGTGTATATGAAGTGTGCATGTGTGTGTATACTCTTTGTTGTAGTTGCCCCTGTGAATAGAAAACCAAGAATAGTAATTACTTGCAGCAGCGAGTGACTGAGCTATTCATATAGCCAGCACCAAGGCCCCAGCAGGCATGAGAGGGTCTGCCCTTCCTTTCTCCCCCACACTTCCTCCCACCTTCTCTAAAACCCATCCTGGAAGGTGCTCACCCTTCTTATCATTACCATAAAGGATGGCTAGAATGTGAGGATGCCTGCAACTAACTCCACTGATTTGTTGTCTGACTCTTAAACACTGCTCCAGTCTAGTCAAAGGAAACGAAAGTGGAGGGACAGCCCAGCTTGTAGGCATTGGGGACAAGTTGTCGGTGCCATCAGCTGCTGGACTGGAACACTGGGCTATTTATCACACAGAGCCCCATCTGTTCAAGGCACAGCAATGCTATTTGCCGAGAGAGTAAAGGAAGAATTGATAGCAATATTCCCTTGCTTTTACATTAGAGGGTTTGAAAAATAGCCTTTCAAAAGAAAGACACCTTTGTGTTCCAACTGTGTTATGGATTTAACAGCATCACTGGGCTGAGGTTCATTACTTGCGTTAGTCAATCCTAAGACGCAGCAGGACTCCAAACCTTCCCTCTGAGAATTCTGCTCTGTGAATGAATTCCAGGCAATATTTTTGTTGCAAAAAGAGAAAAGATTTGGCTTATGATGAGCAAAATTCAAAGGGCAAATTGAAGGGAAATAATAATGGCTTTAGATAAGAAAAGAGCCCATTTGCAGAAAACTTACATATAGTCATCTGAATTCTCAACAAGGACATATTTGAAGATGGTTATTCCTCAACTAAATTCTCCCTTTATTCCCAGTTCTCAGAAAATTCATGATAAGGTGCTTTAGTGTGAACCCTATCATCGTCATCATCATCATCATCATCATCATCATCATCATCATCGTCATCGCCATCATTGTCATCATCATCATCGTCATCCTCTCATCATTATCATGTTGGGCTATTGTAGTCTCTTTAAATCTGGAAATTGATATATTGCAGTTCTGAAACATTTCTTTATTATGTCATTGATAATTTTCTTCTCTCTGTTTTCTCTATTCTCTCTTTCTGTAAAACCTGTTAGCTGTATGTTGGGCCTCCTGGGATGTTTCTCTAATTTCCTTATTTTTTTTTTACTACCATTGTCCATCTTGTTCTACATCTTGGGACATTTCTACCAACATAACTATTCAGCATTTGTATAGAATTTTTTATTTGGTTAGTGTGTTTATTTTTTATTTCCAAAAGCTCTCTCTTGAATTTTGTTTTCTTTTCTTAGAATCCTTTTCTTGTTCCACTTCTTCTCTTACATTTCAGCATCCTGTTCTTGTTTTTTCTTATTGCTCTTAGGATATTAATTCTAGTTTTCAAACTTTTCTTCTATTATTTGCATTGTTTTTGTTTCTTCTGGGTTATTTTGTTTGCCTGTTTATTTGTTCTTTTTGGTTTGTTTTTGTTTCTTTAGACTCTTTTGCAGCCACATCATTAGCCATTACCTATGGATGGATGTAGATCCCTCCCCATAGAAAATTCTCTTTCCAGACACATTGACTAACTAGAGATCCTGCTTGACACCCTGAGCACCAGGAGGCTTTCCCTTCCTCACGCTCCTCCATGGCCACTCCTGAGTGGGGCAGTAATGCTGCTGTCATCCATCTGGTGCCAGCATGTGGTGTAAAGTAATCTATAAGCCATTCATTAAGTTATCTTCCTCAACCCACTACTTAATTAGGAGGTCTGGTGAGGCCATAGATATGAAGTAAGGAAAGGGAACAACATAGTAAGAGTGGGTGGTATGGAACTCATTGCTTTATGACTGTCTTATCTGTACCGTTTTCATTTGATGGTAGTTGAAGCAGTAAAAAGTTGAATGGCAGTGGTGTGTGTGTGTGTGTGTGTGTGTGTGTGTGTGTGGTGCTTTTCAAATGGTGGGCCTTTTCATTGGAACATTGAGAAATGTTGGAACACAGCGTTGGAAATGCCAGTTTCCAGAAGTCTTTTTTTCTGGGAACCCTGATAGCCTTATGGGGTTCCATTTTACGTGATAAGTTCCTTTTCTCTTGCTGTTTTCAAAATTAGTCTTTGTCTTTTAATATTCTGATTATAACATGTCTCAAGAGTAATTCTTTGGGTGGATCTTGCTTGGGGTCCTTTGAATTCCTGTACCCAAACATCCATATCTCCCCCAAGATTTGAAAGTTTTCAGCTATCATTTCTTTAAATAATTTTCTGCCCTTTTTCTCTCTCTTCTATTTTTGGGACTCACATGATGTGAATGTTCATTTGGTTGATGGTATCCTATAATTCATGTAGGCTTTCTTTCCTCTTTTTATTTGTTGTTCATTTTATTCACCTAACTGGCTAATTTCAAATGATCTCTCTTCGGGTTCACTGAGTCTTTCCTCTGCATCTTCATTTTATAAATGAATAAGCTAGCACCCAGTATATTATACTAAGATAGGCAGCTTTTCATGGAAGTGTGACTAGACCACAAGTCACCAGATTTCATTTCATTTAGGCCTCAAGGAAGAGTTGGAGGATCCTGGTGTGAATGGTCAAGGCCAAGGATTTTATTTATTTATTTATTTATTTATTTATTTATTTATTTATGTATGTATTTATGTTTTAGAGAGAGACAGAGAGAGAAACATTGATTTGTTGTACCACTTATTTATGCATTCATTGGCTGTTTCTTGTATGTGCCCTTACTGAGGATCAAACCCATAACCTTGGGGTATTGGGATGATGCTCTAACAAACTGAGCTGCCTGGCCAGGGCCAGGCCAAAGATGTTTTATAACTTTGGTGTAAGGGAGTGGAAATTTGGTATGACAAAGAGTAAAGCTGTTGAGAGTGACTGGTTTGCATTAGTTTCCCCTCATAACTGACTGGCCCAGAGCTACCTCCTACTGAGCAACACTTTGGATAATTGGGGAAAAACACTATATATCAGCTTCATTCAAGGCTGTATGTTCAAGTAGCTCTCTTCTTTCCTTGATGAACTTTCCTTAGACATGTTTCTCCTTGTCTCTTCTTGTCGCCAGAACACCAAGATCTAGAGAACTAATATTAAAATAAGAGCTTGGAGCAGGGATGTTAAACAGGTTTTAACTTGTTTATCATTCCAGTTAGTTTTTTATAGTTATTTATTGGCTGTTTTGAGAAGGACCCTTAAGATTTATCCAGACTCATTAAGAAAAAAAACAAGTAATATGATAATTAGTAATGTATTTGGACATGGCCAGTTTTAGGTGGGTTCCATAGAAACAAACTCTGAGACTCGGAGACTTGCTTGCAGGAGGCTTATTAAGGAGTTTACTCAAGAACAACACTTGTAAAGAAATGAGGGAAGCAATATGAAACATTGCAGTTGTTACAAAGTCCTTAGACAATCGTATGGCGGATCTCTAGAGCTGGGTTGTCCCAAATGAGACAAAGTGCCAGGCCTTAGCACTAACCTCTTCCCCCTATTTACACCAACATTGACCCTGGAGGGCTGAAACTTTGGGCAAGGTAGCTCCCTTTGGCCAAAACCATTCTCAGAGAAGATGCAATTATGAGCCATCAGTGGCCAACACTTGTGACAGCTAAAGGAATGTATGCATGGGTCCTGAAAGGGGAATCTGGGTAACTTACCACAGTATCCACTATGACGACCAAAGTGGGAGTGGCCAGGCATGTGAGAGATATTTGTCATTCTGGACTAGGGAAGAAGGCCAAAAAAAATTCCTGCTATTTAAAGTGTGAGCCTTAGGCTAGAAGAGCAAGACCATGCAACAAACAAGGACCACTTAAACTCACTAGAGGACAATACTAAGTTTTAGAACCCAATGTTGTTGTTGTCATAGTATTCCTGTGCTTGGTCTTGTCTGTTGTGCATATACCTCCCTTTGAAAACTCACATGGGATGGCAGCTGCTTCATTAGCAACTGGAGAGGATTTAGGAATTCAGGCCCTGAATTCTGGTCATCTTTCTCAATACCTTTCCACATTAGAGACATGACTAATACCTATGTAATGCCAGCTCATCATAACTAATGATATGATTCTCCTTTGCTTACTCCACCCTGCCTCTCCTTCATTCCTCCTGCTCTGGAGGTACCCATGTTGGAAGGTGCTGAGGCCCCAGCTAGACTTTCATCAGAGTCTACATTGACTGCAGAAGAAGCCCAGAAGCTGCTGTGAATCTAAGTCCTGAAGAGGGAGCGGGGGGGGGGGGGTCATTTGAAGCCTAGAAGTTCTCTATTTATCACCCCAAATTCCTTAAATCTTCTCCCAAATCTTTAACTAGGGGAAACCCAAAGTAGAGCTTGTCTGTGGGGCCAGAGTTAGAATCAGAATGTTCTACAGAGTTACATCACTTGTTCTTCCACCCAGGTGAAGTTATACTGTGTTACTGCCAAAATTTCAACATCCCCCCACCTAAATAATGGATAAACTCACTAGCAGCCTGCCTTTTACATTTTTTTTATTTTATTTTCTCCCTGATTAAAATATCATAGATCTAAATATAAAGACTAATATTATAAAGCTTCTAGGAGAAACCACAGAGAAATATTTTTATGACTTTTGGGTAGGCAAAGATTTCTTTGACAAGACACAAAAAGTACTGAAGACAAAATTGAATATTAGACTTCATCAAAATTGAAAACCTCTGCTCATTAAAAGACATCATAAAGAATGTAAAAAGATGTAGACTTGGAGAAAATATTTGTAGTATACATATTTTACAAAGGTCTTATACCCAGAATATATATATATATATATATATATATATATATATATATATATTTATATATTTATATATATGCATATATATATATATATATATACATATATATATGCTAATAAAAACCTAAGTGGTCCTTATGCCCTCATGCGCGATGTCATCACAAGACGGCCACCACAAGATGGCCAAAACAAGATGGCTGCACGCACAGTCAAGGTGGGGCCCGGCGGCTGCTCCGTGTAGTGAGGCCTGGGTGTCCCGCCGCTCCACGCAGTGTGGAGGTGGCCTCATGTGGAGAAGGCCGGTCCTGGTGGAGGAAGCAGGTCGCAGCAGGGTAGGGCTGTTGTGGGTGATTGGGCTGGCAGGGGAGGGCAGTTGTGGGTGATCAGGCCTGCAGGGGAGAGCAGTTGGGGGGGACCAGGCCTTCAGGGGATGGCAGTTGGGGGCAACCAGGTCTGCAGGGGAGGGCAGTTGGGGGTGACCAGGCCAGCAGGGGAGGGCAGTTAGGGGCAATCAGGCTGGCAGGGGAGCAGTTAGATGTCGATCAGGCTGGCAGGGGAGTGGTTAGGAGCTGATCAGGCAGGCAGGTGAACAGTTGGGAGCCAACAGTACTGGATTATGAGAGGGATGTCCAACTGCCCTCGAGGGGTCCCAGATTGGAGAGGGTGCAGGCTGGGCTGAGGGGCAGCCCCCCCCCCCCGCCCGTGCACGAATTTCATGCACCGGGTCTCTAGTGGGAATATAAAATGGTGCCACCACTACAGAAAGCTGTTTGGCACTTTCTAACAAAGTTAAACATATGTCTACCTTACAACTCAGCAATTCCACTTCCGTGTGTATATCTATAAATGAGTGTATATGTGCACATAAAAATTTGTATGTGGATGGTCATTGCAATTATATTCATGATAGCTCCAAAATGGAAATAAGCAAAATGTACACCAGTAGGAGAATAGCTAAACAAATTGTGGCACATTAAAGTTACACTGTCATATTTGTGTCTTAGAATTCACTGGCAAAGTTCTAGATCTATGAGGATGTTTTGGATGTGGAAATGCAGATAGCCATTAAGATGGGTAGACAAATTAGGGGACTCTTGATAAACAAGCAGGGTGTGTGGAATTGGGGTCGAGGAAATATTTTGAGAGGTATTTAGGGACAAGTATTTAGAAAACTGGATTTAGGGAATGAAGGGGAGAAACTTTATCTAAGAACAGCTTCCTACTGAATTTACAATTCTAGCTATGCCATTGACTAATTACATGACTTTCAGGAAGTCTCAATCTATTAGGGCTTTAATTTCTAACCTTAAAGAGGTTGGAACAGATCAGGACTGGATTGGACTCATATTGTCACCTTCTCCTCTTATCTTAAAGGCAGATAAATATCACTAACAAAACCCAGTCCCTTCCCCTGTTGAGCCAGGACAAGTCTCCAGGCAGGCACCATCAATGAGAGAATGTTGAATCTACATGCTTGCATTGGGCTGATGATCTCCAAGTTTATTCCCAACTCTAAAAGCATTATTATAAACTAGGGGCCCAGTGCACAAATTCTTGCACCTGGAAAGGAACTGTGGGCCGTTAGGCTGCCGTGGGAACAGGGGCAGGTCTCGGCCCATCCTCTGCCCCCTGGCCCAGCCCCTCCCGCCATTGCGCAGAGCGATTGAGGCCGGCACCAGCAGCGGGTGCGAGCGGAGCTGGTGCTATCAGTGGGTGCAAGCAGTGGCTGCTGCCCCAATCGCCCCTCAGGAGCGCGGGGAGGTGGAGAAGCCCTCAGGGTTGATCAGGGCCAGCAGCCACCACTTGCACCCACTGATGGCTCCAAGCATTCGGGGCTGGCACCAGACCGGCAACAGGTGTGAGCACTCGGTGAATTTTCAATAACCACCAGAGGCGTGCCCCGATGACAGCAACTGGTGCCCCGCCTTGGTCTGGCTCCACCATACCACCGTGGCTGATGCCTGCCATGTTCCGCATGCTGCCGCCTGCTGCTGAAGCCCACCATGTTACACGTTCACCCCCTGGTGGTCAGCACACATCATAGCACCAGTTGTTTGGTTGTTTCACTGTTCAGTTTATTTGCATATTAGGGTTTTATATACATAGATTACATCATCACATTCTTCAAGTGCAAAGTGAAATTGGAAAAACTACTGCTTAATAAAGATCTGTAAGTAGTACTATACTTAAAATAATGTGAGCTTATTCCCATGTTTAGGAGATTTTATTTTAATAACAGAAATTTCTCACAAAGTATAAATAGCAATCAACACTAAACAACAAAACTGAATTTTGGCTCCCATAATTAAAGAAGATGCTTCATTCTCATAGAATAAAACATGAGTAAATTTTCATGACTTTAGATTGGGTGATGGTTTCTTAAATATGACATTAACAACACAAATGATAAAACAAAAAAATTGATAAACTGGACTTTATCAAATTAAAAACTTGTGCTTCAAAGGACACCATTAAGAAAGTGAAAAGATAACCCACAGAATGGAAGAAAATATCTGAAAAGGGATGTATCGAGAGTATATAAAAACTCTTCCAAGTCAATAATAATAAAAAGAAAGACAAATAACCCAATTTTTAAAATGGGTGAAGTATTTGAGTGGAATTTTTTCAAAGAAATATATAAATGGCTAATAAGCCCATGAAAAGATGTTCAACATTAATTTTTAGGGAAATGCAAATCAAAACCACAAAACCACAATAAGATATCATTTCATTCATGGCTAATATTTAAAAAGATAGATAATAACAAGTGTTGCTGAGGATGTGGATAAATTGGAACCCTCATCCATCACTGGTGGAATTGAGAAATAGTGCAGTCACTTTGGAAAATAATTTGGCAGTTCTTTAAAAGGTTAAACATACAGTTATCATATAGCCTAGTAATTTTATTCCTAGATATACCAGCAAAAGAACTGAAACTATATGTCCACACAAAAATGTGTACCTGAATGCTCCTAGCAGCATTATTCATAATAGCCACAAAGTGGAAACAAACCAACTGTTGGTTTGTTTTTTATCCTCACCCAAGGATATGTTTATTGATTTTAGAGAAAGAGGAAGGGAAGGGGAGAGGAGAGAGAGAGGGAGAGAGGGAGAGAGAGAGAGAGAGAGAGAGAGAGAGAGAGAGAGAGAGAGAGAGGATTCTAGGACAGTTTATGGAGGAGGCTTTTTTGAGATGCTGATGGCTGATGCTGTGACACACTTGCCAATAAAACACCAGGTAAAGAAGCTGTGGCAATGGAGTCTTATGCTAAAGCACTGAGAATGTTACCAACTATTATAGCTGCCAATGCAGGCAGATCTGGTGGCACAGCTCCCAGCTGCCATAGTGAAGGCAATACAACTGCCAGACTGGATATGAAGGGAGGTGCTATTGGTGATATGGCGATACTGGGAATAACAGAAAGTTTCCCAGTGAAGTGAAAAGTTTCTTGAGTGCGGCTGAAGCAGCAGAGGTGGTTCTGCATGTGGACAACATCATCAAAGCAGCACCAAGGAAACGTGTCCCTCATCACCACCCTTGTTAAGCACTCTTAGATGCGGTTACGCTCTGGACTAGTTCATAGCAAGGTTGTTTGAAAGACTTCGACTTCTGAAAGAAGACCGTGGAATCGAAGTTTATCTGTAGTTCTTATATCCTTAAATTTGGACATTTAGATGACTGTTTATTGTTTACACGGGTCTAACTTATTTGCTGTGCATTTTTCATAAAATTCAGTTGCTTTCAAAGCTGATTTCTCATACTGTGCATCAAAATAAAAATTTGAACAATAAAAAAATATGTTATATAAAAAAATATGCTGAGAAGCCCAGAGAAAGGCTGAAGCAGGAGGAAAGAGGCATAATTTGCGTTTAAAAGCCACTATGTACAGTGTAGATTTGGTGTGGGAGGGAGAAGCAAGAGTAAGTTCGAAGACAACAGTCAGCAGATTTGAGCAATAATCAAAGAAAGAAACCATGTTGCCTAAGACTGGGAATAGCTGTACCAACAGAGACAGGTGGAGAATTTTGAGATATATTTTGAAGGCTGATCCTACTAGATTTGTTTTTGGATTAAATGTGGAGAGTGAGAGAAGAGGAGGTATTAGGAATGATTCATAAGTTTCTAGCTTTGACAACTGAATGGATAGTAGTGCTATTTACCACTGGCGAAGATTCATTTATGTCTCATCAAAGCCCTATGAATTAATCATACTCTAAATATTTGAAATTGAGGATCAAAAGTTGTTGAATTAATTTTCCCAAAACAAACAGCTAGTAAGAGATAGCATCAGAGTTGTTCCTCTGTTCTAACAGAAGCACATACACTTTCCACTGGGCAATCTGCTTCCTGTGTTCTCTTAACTAGTAACTACTATACCTGCAGATGTCTGTGACAACAGGAATTTGCATGTAAGGAGATAACATTTGGCCCTGGCTGGTAGCCCAGTTGGTTAAAGCATCAGCAGGTTGCAGGTTTGATCCCCAGTCAGGGCAATAACAAGAATCAACTAATCCTATATAATAAGAGAGGTATATGCTAATTAGCCCAGAAATGCTAATTAGTCTCAACAGGATATGCTAATTAGTCACGACCAGTATGCAAATTGACCATCACTCAAACACACAAGATGGCCACCTCCATGTAGTCAAAGATGGCCGCCCCCATGTGGCCACAAGATGGCTGGCAAGGGAGGGCAGATGCGGGGGACCAGGCCTGCAGGGGAGGGCAGTTAGGGGTGGCCAGGTCTGCTGGGGAGGGCAGTTAGGGGTGACCAGGCCTGCAGGGGAGGGCAGTTGGGGGCGATTGGACTGGCAAGGGAGCAGTTAGGCATCAATCAGGCTGGCAGGGGAATGGTTAGGGGTGACTAGGCTGGCAGGCAGAAGCAATTAGGGGCAATCAGGCGAGCGGTTGGGAGCCAGCAGTCCTGGATTGTGAGAGGGATGTCCGACTGCCCTCGAGGGGTCCCAGATTGGAGAGGGTGCAGGCTGGGCTGAGGGACACCCCCCACCCCCCAGTGCACAAATTTCGTGCACCGGGCCTCTAGTAAATACATAAATAAGTGGAACACAAACCAATGTTCCCCTCTCTCTCTCCCATTGATACATTAAGAAGAAAGAATATAGCATTTGCAGAAGATAAAACCAACATTTTAAAAAAGTAAATTAATGTGCATCTTTGACTTTCAAGGAAAAAAAGATGAATTTGCATACATTTGTTGCCTGATTGTTTACTAAGTTGAACTTTTCACATGTAAGAAAATAAATTGTTTTAGCATTCATGTGAGAAAAGAAAACAAGTGAATTACCATTTGCTGATTTATGACATTTCTGATCACTGTTTGAATTTAGAGAACAATTCCACAGTTCAGTAGGTTAGATATACGGTTTTGGTTCTTTGACAGCTGAAAGTATTTGTTCTCTCTCAATGCTGTTTTTTAGTGCTTTCCTTGACTTGGCACAACTAGCTTCTATTATTAACTTTCACATGCAATTTTGGACAAATATTTTATTCTTAGGCTGACCAAGAAGAAAGAGATCCCAGAGGCCCTAACTCTGCTCCCCACATATTAGCCAAAGAAAAAGGGCATCCTCAAGGGGTCAAGGATTCAGAGAACTGAGAAGACATGAAGAAAGTGTGAAAAGAGCTTCACAGAGAAGCAACCCAAGTAAGCATTTACCACATGAGGGTATTGGAGAGGCTTAAAGACCTATGCCCAGTGCCATCTGCCTGGCGCCATGCTGCTGAAGCCAAAATTGTGACCTCAAACTTATATTACTTTAAAGCAAAGTTTCACAACCTTTTTAAACCTCTGTTCTCTTAGCTAAAACTCCAGATTCTCAGTCTGTATTTTTTACTCTATTCAGAAATAGAGTCCTGGGGTTATTTGCCACCAGCCAACATTAATTGACCTTCACTGTTGGCACTATTACTTTAAAATTTTTCTATATAAATGTGTATTATAATATTGAATATGCCTTTCAAACAACAATCCACATCTGCTTCTCTAGTCCCAATAAAGAGAGCATTTCTCTTCTGTTTTTCTTCCCCTCTCTCCTTGAAATTTGAAAATTAGGAATTAAAGAATTATCAGTAGTTTCATAGTTGCTACAATGGAGGACAGAACATTAAACTCCAATGGTTACTTTCACACTTAGTGTAGAGATATATATCAGAGAATACCTAAAAGAGGGATCTCTGGCTGGGTAGGAAAGTTGGTTACACCATCGTCCCAATACACCAAGATTGTGGGTTTGATCCTAGGTCAGGGCACATACAAGAATCAACCAATGAATGTATAAATAAGTGGAACAAATTGGTCTCTCTCTCACTCTCTCTCTCTCTCTCTCCCTCCTTCCTTCTCTCTCTCAAGAATAAAAATCAATAATAAGCCCTGACTGGTTTGGCTCAGTGGATAGAGCGTCGGCCTGGGGACTGAAGGGTCCCGGGTTCGATTCCGGTCAGGGGCATGTGCCTTGGTTGCGGGCACATCCCCAGTGGGGGCTGTGCAGGAGGCAGCTGATCGATGTTTCTCTCTCATTGATGTTTCTGACTCTCTATCCCTCTCCTTTCCTCTCTGTAAAATATCAATAAAAAATATTTTTAAAAAAATCAATAATAAATAAATAAATAAATAAATAAATAAATAAATAAAGGGAGATAATAGGTGACAAGTTTTTATTGGAAACAAAGAAAAAGATGGTGAAGGATATCAGGAACTCAAAAAAAAAAAAAGAAAGAAAGAAAGAATACAGGAACTAACCTCAGAAAATGCAGGCTCGATCTTCAGTCATCCAAGTTCCAGGAGATTTGCTGACCTTCAACCGTAGAACCAGGATAATGTAGAACCAGGATGGTAAAGACCAGGATGACACATACCAGACCATCATTTGACCAGTTTTGAGACCCTTATTAAAATGGACTGTGCTGGGCTGCACGTACAGAACTTTTCAATCCCCTCTCCTTTATCTCCTTGTTCTGCTTTCCCTCTCCCTCCTTATAGAAACCTCTGCGTGCACAGAAATGTTGAGATGGGCTTTTCCCAAGAGTCCTTCATCTTCTTGAGATGCCAGCACTGGAATAAACCTCTTTCCTTTATCACCAGCACCTGTATCACAAGTTTGGCTTTTGTGGTGACAGGCAACCAAACCTTGATTCCGGTTACAACTTTATTCTCCCTCTGCTGTAGATATATTCTGGGAGCATGGTAAAAGATTTCTGGCTAAGCCCATTTGGGTTGCTATAACAAAATATAGATTGGGTAGCTTATAAACACCTTGGCTGGGAAGTCCAAGATCAAGGTGTCATCTTATGAGGGCCCCCTTCCTGTGCCGCACTGTATCATCTCACTGTTCCTCACCTGGTGGAAGGGGCATGGGATCTCCTGGATTCTCTTTTATAAGACACTAATTCCACTAGTGAGGGCTCTTTTGCATGACTGGAACACCTCCCAAAGTCTCCACCTTTTCATACCATCACCTTTGGTGGTTAAGATATCAACATGTGAATTTTAGGGAGACATAAACATTCAGATCATGGCATAGTTTTCCTTTCTGGAGGAGAATTAAAGAAGTATGTCCCATCTGTCTTTTGACTTTAGTATCAGGAGGGTTCTCTTTCCAGAGGTAATTGAAGGTACTAAAAACCAAAGAGGACAATGTGTGGAAGACAAACCGGACCTGCTTCATCATTTTACCCCTGCCAGTCCTGCTGTAGAAACAGTCATGTACCATTAGCACAAGAACAAGCAGCCTGAATCAGTGTGGCACAGGACAGAAATGGCACAACCTGGGGCTTGAAATGATGTTTGTCAGAGGCCCATGTGGCTCTCTTATCCTTTCCATCAGTTTCTATCATCTCTTTTAGAAAAGCAAAAGGTTGCAAAGGTTGGAGGGATTGACGTTAGAAGTGGAGTCAAGTAAGCCTGGAAAGGAAGTCTGTACTTCCTTTGCACCATTTTGCATACAGTGTATGCATTTATTTGTTGAAAAAGAGGAAGGGAATCACTTCTTGCTGGAGCTTCTTATCAGTTCACATTTCTCTGTTCCTTGAATGCACCCTATACTTTCTGCCTCAGACTATGAAGTTCTCTGCTTTAAACCCTGCCATGTTCAAGTTCGGTAAAATATAATTCTCCACAGCCAAAATCTTAAAAAAATTTTTTACTATGAAAAATTTTAAAAGACAAAATAGAGAGAATAATATAACAGTATAATATACGCAGTAATGGGCTAAATGGTGCCTGCCCTCCCCCACCCCCCCTCCCAGGGTATGCCTATGTCAGTGATGGGAACCTTTTGAGCTCGGCGTGTCAGCATTTCGAAAAACCCTAACTTAACTTTGGTGCCGTGTCACATATAGAAATTTTTTGGTATTTGCAACCATAGTAAAACAAAGACTTATATTTTTGATATTTATTTTATGTATTTAAATGCCACTTAACAAAGAAAAATCAACCAAAAGAATGAGTTCGCGTGTCACCTCTGACACGCGTGTCATAGGTTCGCCATCACTGGCCTATGTTCTAGCCCTGGGAATCTATGAATGTGACCTTATTTGGAAAGAGGGTCTTTTCAGATATGATCAAGTTAATCTTGAGATGAGATCATCCTGAATTATCTAGTGTTCTTAAAATAGAGACAAGAAGAGAAGACACAAGCACAGGAAAGAAGGCTATGTGACCATGGAGGCAGCCACAAGCCAAGGAACACGTGGTGCCTCAGTAGCTGGGAGAGGTGAGGAAGGATTCTCCCCTAGAGCCTCCAGAGGGAGTGCGGCACTGCTGACACTTTGATTTCAGATTTCTGGTCTCCAGAACTGTGAGAGAATAAGTTCTGGTTGTTTTAAGACCCCAATTTGGAATTATGTGTTATGGCAGCCAAGGAATTTTAAGACCCCAATTTGGAATTATGTGTTATGGCAGCCAAGGAAACTAATATATCCCATATACCCATCATGCAGATTCAAAATTAAGATTTTGTTACATTTGTTTTGTGGACAAAGAAAGGGGTTCTATGGAAAGTAACCTTACAGACTTTTCTTTCTTTCTTATTTCCTTCCTTCCTTCCTTCCTTCCTTCCTTCCTTCCTTCCTTCCTTCCTTCCTTCCTTCCTTCCTTCCTTCCTTCCTTCCTTCCTTCCTTCCTTCCTTCCTTTTCTTTTGGGCGACATCTCGGCCAGAGCGCAATGTGCCTGATATTTCACTTTTTAGTAAAAGGTCTATCTTTGCCTTAAGCAAGCCCTGTCTATTATTTTGGTGCTTCTAGGTTAACACATTTTTGGTATAAACCATAACTACCCTTAAGAAAGCATATAATCTTAACTATCCTGTAATCCAATCCCCTCCTTACATTTTTACCCCCTCCATATAATCTTCTTTATATTCCCTCCTTAATCTCAAATGCATAAAAGAAGTTGCAAAACTGTTATTCTCCAGAGCATTTGAGATCTTTGTCCCCAGCATATGTAGTCAGTTTGGTTCAAATAAACTGATAAATATTCTCTATGGGTTTGGACACTTTTTTTAAGTCGAAAGTTTCATCTATTTCTTTCTTCCTTCCTCCCCCATCACTCCCTCCCTCCCTCCCTTTCTCCCTCTCTCCCTCCCTCTCTCCTCTTTTTCTTTAAACTGAAATGTTTTAAAGCATATTCCAAATATCATTCCATTTAATTCTTAGATAGTTTAGTGTACATCCTAGAAGTTACAAATATTTTAAAACTTAATCACACTGCTATCATAACAATTAACTATATTACAACCAAGTAGCTAAAAATAAGTTCTTAGCATCCAAAATGTCTTATAATATTTAAGTCTATTTCTGTAATTTTGTTAGATTTCTCACTCCGCTCTGAATTACCCTTTGTTTTCTCTTATCTTTTTAGAAAAGAAATGCCTGGGATTAAACACACCATTACAGGTTTGGCTCCTAGGTATATGGATGGTAAGTATCTCAATGCTCTTTCCCACTCAATGATGAAAAAAATTATTGGATTCTTTATCTGGTTAAAAATAAAGATTTATTTTTTCTTTATAATATGAGCTTTTGTCTAGGATTGATATTCAGAACCTCAAAGTCATGTTGGAGATGGATGAGAATAAAGTCATGATACAGAAAAGTAAGTTGGATTCAACTTTTTTTCCTCAAATGTAGAAGAGTTTTGCTTTGAAAAATGAAACAGAATTTGAAAAGGTGAAACCAGGAAGTTACTCTGCATTGGCTTTAAATAATTTCCTCTTACAAGTTTTCCCTTTCTCTGAGAAATTTCTCCACTAATTTAAAAACAAAAAAAAATTTATGCTCTGAACAATTGCATTTGGCAGTAGTTTCAAAGAGAAGTATGGTACCTGTGGACTGTATTCAGGTGTTTGCTGTTATAGAGGCATACCCCTTTGGTACTTTACCTGTGTTCCTAAAATTACTTTTTGAAGGAGATTAATATTTATTATTTCCATTGTCCTTAATAAAAGGGGTTAAGGGCAAATCATTCTTATGAATAAGGAGGACTGGCAACCTTTTAGGGCATGTGGTATAAGGGGTACAGATAGGATTCTTTGCCTGAAAAACATACTCTCCACATCCTAGGTTACTATATTAGAAGCATCTTCATTTTAAGGTACCCTTTGTCAAAATTTAAATATTTCTTTGCATGTTCTGAGATATGTTGGTGATGGGAACAAGAAGGTCAAGGTTACTGTGACTGACCAATGGCTGAGACCTAGACTTGCAAAAATTGGGTACTTTGAGGAGAGAGAAGAGAGGGTAGTGCCACCAAGAGGGGAGAATAACAGAAAAATGTGAGGGTACCCAAGATAAAACCCTCCAGCTTCCTCTTTCATTGTTCATTCTTCAGACCTGGTGTCCCTAGGCTCACGGCTGCCATGGCTACCAGGGCAATTGCTGAGTGGTAACCTTTTCAGTCTGAAAACATTGGAAGCTCATCATCTAAGTGAGTTTAGTCAGATCTTGAGATCTAGCCAAGTGACTCCTCCTTCACTCATATACGTTCCATGAATGGCTCTCTTTCAACAAGGCAACTGCACCTCCCTCCTGCAGACTTTGAAGCACTTGATTTATGCAACTTGTTTGTTCATGCTTAAATGAAACCTTTGGCAGAATAGAGAAGCTTGTGCAACTCTCTCTTCCTGATATTTTCTTCTATCATAACCCAGTCAAGGGGAAGGAGGAATGCATCTGACATGCACACAGTTGTAGCGTAAAAAGTTAGGAACTAATGAGACAGGACAGAAAGAAGTTAAGGAAAAATCCCAACAAGTGGAATGAAGAAGTAGGAGCCAACATCCTCTCACCAGAGCCTGAACCTCTGGGCATGATCAAAGAGAAACAGTTTATGGCAGGAAAACCCCTGTGGTGGTTGTAGAGGTCAATGACAAGACTGGCTAGGACCAGATCAATCCAAGATGAAGGAAAAATTGACCAGAGACTGTCCCCAAAGCACGTTATACCACCATTATAATAAAAAACTTACACCACAAGTGGAAAGGGGATCAAAGGGGATGAACGCCATGACACTCCCAGAAAGGACCATGTTAGGAACAAAGCCCCCTCCCAACCAGAAGGCAGAGTCCCAAAAACTGACCACCTGCACAAGCTCACTCTTGAGTTGGCTCACATCCACTGGAAAGCATACTTTCTGCTTCTTTCATAGTAGGGCCCATGCCCTGGCCTCTTTCTTTTTCTTTACCTGAATAAAAACCTGCTTTATTCTCACTCTGATTCATCCTTGAAATCTTTCCTGGGCGAGTCAAGGACCTGGAGGTCCCCTGGTCGCCTGACAAGTGAAAGGTCCAGGACTGTACCAAATCAGGGCCAACTCTCAGCACGGGAGCTGTCTGGTAACACTAAGAATGATGTAGCTTGAATTTCAACACTTGTCTAAGTTTCTTGGTAACTTATTGTCTTAGTGTTACCAGAAAAAAACAAAAGAACATCCGAGGAAATGAAAGTTTCTGGCACCTCAATCTATGAAAAACATAAAACAGCCCAGTTTCTAGTCAAGTTAACATAAACTCTCACAGTAAGGTGTATTTACTATAGTTCTTATTATCTAAAATACCATGTCCCCTTCTCAGCAAGAAATGACAAGCATGCTAAAAAAACACACACACAAAGAAAATCAGTCTGAAGAGACACTAATAATCAGAATTGAACTCAGATATGACACAGATTTTGGAATTATCAGATAGGAAACTTGAAACAACTATGATTAATATGATAATGGATTTAATAATATAAGTTGACAACATGGAAGAACAGAGAAATGGAAACCTTAAAGAATAAAAAAGAAATGCTAGAAATCAAAAGTGTGAACAGACTAAAGCCTTCGATGGGTTTATCAATAGGCTAGACACAGTTGAGCTGAGAAAAGAATCAGTGAACTTGATGATATGTCCATAAAAATTTCCCAAACTAATATATAAAGAGAACAAAAATGAAAAAACAAAACAAAAATCAAACAGAATATGCAGGAATTGTGGGAAAATACAAAAGGCATAACACTTTGAAATAACAGAAAGAGAAGAAAGAATAAAAGTGGCAGAAGAAATATTTGAGTTAATAATGGCTGAGAATTTTTCAAAGTTAATGACTGACACAAAACTGCAGATCCAGGAAGCTTACAGAATATAAAAAATGAAAAATACCAAAAATCTACACCTAAGAATATCATATTTAAATTGCAGAAAACCGCCCTAACCAGTTTGGCTCAGTGGATAGAGCGACAGTCTGTGGACTCAAGGGTCCCAGGTTCGATTCTGGTCAAGGGCATGTACCTTGGTTGTGGGCACATCCCCAGTGGGGAGTGTGCAGGAGGCAGCTGGTCGATGTTTCTCTCTCATCGATGTTTCTAACTCTCTATCCCTCTCCCTTCCTCTCTGTAAAAAAATCAATAAAATACATTAAAAAATAAATTGCAGAAAACCAAAGACAGAGAGAAAATCTTAAAAGAAGCTAGGGTGGGGGAATCTTATTTAAAAAGGAGCAAAAAAGGAGCAAATATAGGAATTATATGTGACTTTTCATCAGAAACCATGCAAGCAAGAAGAGTGGAGTGAAATATTTAAAGTGTTGAAAGAAAATCCTACCAACCTACAAGTCCATATCCAGTGAAGTTATCTTTCAAAAGTGAAGGAGAAAAAAATCTTAGACAAACAAAATGAAGGAATTCATCACCAATAGACCTGCCTGTAAGAGATTTATAGTTCTTCAGAGAGAAGAAAAAATCATGTAAGTTGAATCTCAAATCTACATAAAGAAAGAATGTTGGAGATGAATAAATGAAGGTAAAACAAGATAGTATTTTTTATTCTTAATTTATCTAACAGATAACTGTTTGTTCAAAGTAATAACTGTAACAACATATTGGATGATTATAGCATATAGATAAATGAAATCAATGATATAAATGTTATAAGGGATTGGAGAAAGGAATCAGGAACACTCTATAAAAAGCTACCTGCACTATCCATGAAGCTGGATAACATTATTTGAAAGTGGACTTAGGCTAGTTGCAAATATGTGTTGCAAACTAGGTCCTCCACTAAAAATATATGTATTTTTTAAAGGAAATATAATTGATATTCTAAGAGAGGAGAGAAAATGAAATTATATGATATGCTCAATTAAAATCAGAGAAGACAAAAAAAGAGAAGATTTAAAAAAGAAACGAAGAACAAGTGCAACAAACAAAAAATAGTTACAAACATGGTAGATAGCAATCCATCACTTTATATGTGAATGGTCCAAGGAACACTAACTGAAAGACAGAGACTGTCAGAGCAGTTTAAATAATAATGTGGTAGGCAGTTAGACAGACATGAGTAGAGCAGGGATGATGGGCCAGGTACTAAAGGTCACCAGGGTGGAAAACCCCAGGACCTTTCCTCCCCTAGGTTAGGACCACCTGTCCTATTCTCCTTAAATAACATCTCAGTTGTATTTCAGCCCCAGGCCCAGTAAAGCAACAAAACCAGACCAGTGACCTCATGGCTGCCCTTAGGACTTTCTGCATTGAATAATGACCCCCTGCCCTGGCACTGACCAATCAATCAGTGGAAACCTAGACCCTGAAAAGACACACCTGGAAAGCTGCTGAATTTCTATTAAGATCTTCCCCTGGGACCTCCCCTAAAAGCTCCACCCTGAAAACCCTTAGGACAGAGGACTCAGTGCGCTCTACCTCCCTACAGCGCCTTTCCCTTTTCCTTTTCTCTTTCTCTTACTCTTCCCCCTTCCCTCTCTCATTACCTTTCTTATTCTCAAGCTCCTTAGGGCCCCTACTTTGCCTCCATAACTCATTTCTTCAGCCCATCTCTTCTACAAATTACTTCCTCTACCTCTGTAATTTACCAAATAAATGTTCTCTTACATTTTGGGTCTTGGCTCTGAATTCTTTCCTAGCCAGAACCCGAGTACTGAGGTTGCTGAACCCAGGTTTAGTCTGACCCCACCAGTCAGACCCCTGGTGCCATTCCTACCACCTACAACAATCAGTAAGGCCCAACAATAAGTTGTCTATAAGAAACCCACTTTAAATATAAAGACATATAGGTAAAAAGTAAAGGGATGAAGAAAGCTGTAAAATGCCAACATTCACTAATAGAAAGCTGGAATAGAATATTAATTTCAGACTTCAGAATAAGGAAAATTATCATAGATAAAGAGAGGCATCCTATATAATAAAAGCGTAGTATGCAAATTGTCCCCTCCACTGGAGTTCTTCCGGGAGTTCAGCAGGGGGAAGGGAGGGAGACCTTGGCTCTGGCAGGTGGCACTGGCAGGTGGCTAGGGGAGGCCCCGGCGCTGGCAGCCTGCAGCCGCTAGCGACCCTATCAGTGCACGAATTTCATGCACTGGGCCTCTAGTTACATAATAATAAGGGGTTCACTTCTTTAAGAACACATAATCCGTAATATGTATGTGCCTGACAATGGAATCAAAATACATGAGGTAAAAACTGACAGAATCACAAAGGGAAATAGATGAAATCCATTATGATAGTTGGAGGTTTCAACACCCCTCCATCAGTAAAAAATAGGCGCCAGCCAGCAGAAAATCACTTGGGATGTAGCTGAACTGAACAGCACCATTAATCAACTGGACCTAAATGACATTTGCAAAGTATAGATTAGCCTTACTATAGACAAAATTGGAAATATGAAAATATATACTTAAGAAACCAATAAGGACTGACAAAATCAATATACAAAGGAATTCTTTAGTTAGCAAGTATATCTATTTTTACTCTACCTAATAATTTTTACAGATTTCCTTTAAACATTTAAAGTATGAATTTATTTAGAAGTTTCTAGTTTACCTTCTCAGAATTAGAATTGTGAAATAAGTCATCATAACCCCTATAAATGTTTGGAAAAGTGAACTCCAGAAGCACCAGTGTCTGTCACTGGTGATGTAACCAGCATACAACCCTCTAAGGAGCTCTTGCCAAGGGACTTACCTTGTAATTTGTGGGGGTTTTCCTTCCTAAATCTGAAGGAGAGAGAGACAGACAAGTGCTGCTTCTTCAAACCCAAAGCCCCACTTTTTAGTGGCAGCTAGGAAAGCGAGTGCATTAGGACACTCCTTCTCCAGGGTTTCTCGGCTTGCCAGGCTGCTCTTGTCTGCTCCTCATTAACCTCTGACATTCATTCATTCATTCTTTTAGTAACATGTACTGATTACCTGCTGTGGGCCAGGCACTGCCCCAGAAGACCACAGACATTAGGATCAATTGGTGGGTTAGCAACATCACTATGTGCATCAAAACAATGAGGACAATAAAATAAAATCAAGTCATAAAATAAAATAAAAAAAACACAATGAGGACAGATTAGAAAAATGGAAATTCTTAGCACAAGTTTTTTGTCCAATTTTGCATCTGTTTCCAACCAGAGGAGCCTCAGGTGGATGGAATGAGAGTCATAGCAAGCCAAGGCCAGCTCTTCACCTCTTTCCTCCTCTCTTCCTGTCTGTGGCTGTAGAGAAGGAGAAGTCCCAGTTTCCTAGTTGGCGCTTATTTATTTATTTATTTATTTATTTATTTATTTATTTTCTGGGACACTGTCATGAAAGATTCATTGAACTTGTTATTAAAGTGTTTTTATTACACTTTCATGAAGTTCTTCCACCGAACCCTTGACAAGTTTCCTGTAAGACTCCAGGTAATTGCATTCATTCATTTGGTACTAAGTGCAAGATGCTGGTGCTGGGAATTATCTAAAATACAAAAATGAATAAACCTCAGTCATTGTCCTCTAGTAGTTTGCAATCTATCGTATTTCTTCCAAACAGTTCCTGCATGGTTCTTACCTGTGTGCATTTCATAAATTTGGTTACTTTCACTGACATATTTTCTTCCTCACTTTTCATATCTTTTGGAAACACCATACATGGTCCAGGAATAATATAATAATCTGTCTTTGTATGTGTATTTATAATTCTGTAATTATAAAAACAAAATGAAACCCTTCTTCGCACAGATTTAAGAAGCAGAAGATCTGGGTTTGAGTCCCATCTGTGCCTGTGTAGCACTGGACCAGCCACTTAACCTTTCTGAGTCTCAGTTACTTTGCCTATAAAATAAGACTAAATATTTCTGCCTTATCTATTGCACAGTTTGCGTGTGTATGTGTGTAGCAAATGAACAAATGTATGTGCAATCATTTTCTACACTATAAAATAATATACAGATGTACGTTATTATTAAAAGTTTGTAAGAGAATCAACCTCAGAGTTTGCTTATGTGTGCAATACAAATGCCATAGAAATAATAACTAAGGGCAGAATTTGTCCCAGGGCACTTAACTACAGCAATTTTTTTTAAGGAAAGAAGGAAAAAAAAATCAAAGACTTTTTAGTCAAAGCAGAAAACTTTCAAACAAGAGACAAAACTTGGCAAGGATGCAGTTAGTAAATGGATCTCCTTGAGAGAAATTCAGAGGATGAAGGCAAGCTTCAGAGAGCAGGAACTGAAAGAGAAAAGTCTTTAATGTTATCATCTTCCTCCTCCACCCTTGCTTAGAATTCCTTATCTAATCAACTGGAGACACCTCTTAACAGTCAAACAATAAAAATGGGATTTGGATTAAGTAAGGAGCCCAAAAAACTTTCCTGTTGGGCTGCTATCACTGTTTGCAGAGGACACCACAGTCCACTTTCACTTTTAGGGGAACTACACATAAAATGTGTCTCTCTTGGACTTCTGAAGTGTTTTGTGGTTAAATCTGGTTAAAAATATAATGCTAAAAATTACATTATGTTTACAGAACTTCAAAAAAAAGCAAAGTTTATGCTCAGTTCCCCTGAGGTAAATTGGCAAGTAAAGGGGAATGCTGTGGAGTTGGGGGGGCCACTCCTACTTTTTCCAGCTTGGACTCCTATATGTTACAGCTAGTTCTAGAAAAGTAGAAATAAGAGAGTTAATGGGAAGTCCGCTTGGTGTAAGAGATTGGGATGCTTAAAATGAGAAGGGCCGAAACCGGTTTGGCTCAGTGGATAGAGCGTTGGCCTGCGGACTGAAAGGTCCCAGGTTCGATTCCGGTCAAGGGCATGTACCTGGGTTGCGGGCACATCCCCAGTAGGAGATGTGTAGGAGGCAGCTGATCGATGTTTCTCTCTCATCGATGTTTCTAACTCTCTATCTCTCTCCCTTCCTCTCTGTAAAAAATCAATAAAATATATTTAAAAAAAATGAGAAGGGGTGGAGGAAATTGGAGAGTACTACTTCAATTAAAAACAAATAATAAAATCTCACACCCATTAGGAATGGCCACACACAAAAGCAAAGAACAAGAGTTCATAATGATGGGGAGAAACTAGAGCCCTTGTGTATTGTTGGGAAGATTGTGAAATGGTGCCGCTGCTATTGAAATAATATGGTGATTCCCCAACTCATTATAAATAGAATTACCACATGATCCAGCAGTGCCACTTCTGGGCATATATCCAAAAGAAGTGAAAACAGGATCTAAAAGAGACATCTGCACACCCATGATCATAGCAGTATTATTCAGAATGGCCAAGACATGGAAGCAACACAAGTGTCCATCAGTAGTTGAATGGTTGAACAAAATGTGTGAGCCCGGCCAGCGTGACTCAGTGGTTGAGCATCGACCTATGAACTGGGAGGTCATGGTTTGTTTCCTGGTCAGGGAACATGCCTGGGTTGGGGACTCCATCCCCAGTGAGGGACGTGCACAAGGCAGTCGATCAGTGATTCTTTCTCATTATTGATGTTTCTCTTTCTCTCCCTCTCCCTTCCTCTCTGAAATCAATAAAAATATATATTTTTTAAAACTGTGTGAGATAATATATTCAGTGGAATATTATTTGACCTGACAAAGGAAGGAAATTTTGTCACGTGCTACAAACCTTGGATAAACCTTGAGGACATTATGCTAGGTGAAATAAGCCAATCACAGAAAGACAATATTGTATAAATCCACTTTTATGAAGTACATAGTGTAGTGAAATTCATAGACAGAAGTAGAATGGTGATTGAGAGGAACTGGGGGAGGAAGGAATGGGGAGTTATTGTTTAATGGGTACAGTTTTAGTTTGGCAAGATGAAAAATTGTGAAGATTTATTGCACACAATGTGAATATACTTAACACTGCTGAACTTAAAAATGATTAAGGTGGTAAATTTTTTTTACCACAATTAAAAATAAAAAAGTTATATTTAAAATTGGAAAAAATAAACAAAGAAAAGAAACTTCACTGCCCATATATTTTTAAAAAATTTCTATTGATTCCAGAGAGGAAGGGAGAGGGAGAGAGAGATAGAGACATCAATGATGAGAGAGAATCGGCTGCCTCCTGCACCCCCACACTAGGGACTGAGCCCACAACCTTGGCATGTGCCCTTGACCAGAATAGAACCTGGGACCCCTTAGTCTGCAGGCTGACGCTCTATCCACTGAGCCAAACCAGCTAGGGTTTCACTGCCCATATTAACTTTACAGCTAATGACCAAGTTCTAAGCTTATAGATTTTGATGGTTTCCTACACCTATAAGGCCCAAGCTTTATAGAACAGCATTCAAAAGAACAAAGACCTTCTTAGAGATGGCCCCCATAGCGCATCCCCTCAACCTTCCCTCCTGCCACTTCTCACGATTCCCATGTCCCTGCCATGGTTTGCATTCTCATCTTTATGCATCTTCTCAGATGATGTCCCTTCTCTCTAGTGCCCTCCCTTCGTCTTTGTCAGCCAAAGTCTCCTCCACCCATCATGTCCTGCTGAGCCTTCCCTGACTACCTAGGAGACAACGAGCTCCCCCTGGCTGGTGTGTAGTTTGTAACTCATCACACCCTGCCCTGTGTCCTACGAGTTTGTGAATCTCAGCAGTTAACTCTCTACCGCAGAGTCTTAGTCCTGTGGTTGGTATCTTAGTCATTTGGCATCTTCACAGCACCTATAGCCAACAAATGTTTAATGTAAGTCCAATCATGTCACTCTTCTGCTGCAAATCCTCCCCTGGCCATAGTGACTTATACAAGATCTTGAGACTCATATACAGCATCTCCCAGTCTGCATCCCCACTTCCCTGCCCTCATCTCCTCCCATTTTCCCCTCACTCGCTCTGTTCCAGCCTTCTGGTCTCCTTGCTGTCCTCTGGACCCACTGGGTATGTTCTCAGTTCAGGGCATTTACAGGGGACAGTTTCTCTGCCTGGAATGTTTCTCTCTCAGATCCCTACCTGGCTTACTCCTTCTAATTTTTGCTCAAAAGTTACTTTCTGGGACCCTGGCTGGGTAGCTCAGTTGATTGGTGAGTTCAATCCCCAGTCAGGGCACATATAAGAATCAACCAATGAATGCATCAATAAGTGGAACAACAAATTTATATCTCTCTTTCTCTCTCTCAAATCAATTACAATAAAGAACAAAATATTTTTAAAGTTATTTTCTGGAAACATCTTTTCCTAACAATCTGTCCTACTTAGAATTACAACCCAGTCTCATCTTCACCCCAGAGCACGCTACCCCCTTTCCCTTTTCCTTATTTTTCTCCATCAAACTTACCACCACGTGACATATATTTTACTTGTTTGTTTGGTCTTTGTCTCTTCACTGGAATGTAGGCCCCATGAGACCTGGTATTATTTTATTTTCTTATTCACCTCATTTTTAAAAAATCCTCAGCCCCTTGTACAGTGCCAGCAGATAGTAAACTTCCAATAAACAGTTGTCCAATTAGTTAAATTATTGAATGACAGAAAGCACTTACACTTTAAGATTATCGAATACTTTTTAATTGTTTGTTATCCAAGTCATTCTTCTGTGAGCACTCATCCTGGGCTTGGAGGGAAAAAAATGCAATACAAGACCTTCTTTGTCTTCAATGCACAGGACTTAACCTGTACTGTGTAGCAATTGATTGATGTTTTTCTGTTGACACGCCCTGTAATCATTTCTTGTCAGGAATTAAAGCAAAGGTCATGTTAGATAAGCACTCAATTAAGTCTTTAGATGATGGCGATGTGTAAACACACTCAGTCCATACATGTAATTACTTCTCACATTACCTTGCAGGTCGCTTTAACACTGTAGTAACGTGATTCCCATTAACTTACCACCTGTATTCCATTATGAGTCCCAATCTTTTAGTAAGCTCTGCTCCCAACATTTTATTGTGAAAGTTTTCAAACATAGGAAAATGAAAAGATTTTACAACTAATTTTCGTATACCTGTCCCCTAGATTCTGCTATTAACATTTTAGCATATTTGTTTTAACACCTAATGATCCTTCTATCCAACCCTAATTAAGTCCTCTTTTGCAGGGTTGAGGGGCTGGGTACAGTGTATTTTATTGATGGTACATTATAAGATAAGGCTACCTTAACCCATCTCCTTCTTCAAGGTTCTGGGGTGGGAACTGAGTGAGGACAGGAGATTCTCAGTGTGTTGGGGATGGAGTTGCGGCAGAGATTTCCCAGCAGCTTCTCTCTTCCACTCATGCTCTTGGGGCTGGTGGTCCAGGAGGCTCTTACTCCTTACCACCCTGTTGCTGTAGCCAAATTCATATAATAACAGGAAGTGAGCTTGACAAAGTGGAGGCTGAGAGCAATGCCAACCCCAGCTTTGAAGATGGAAGAGTGGGTGTCATTGTTAAAGTTGCAGGAGACAACTTGGCTTTTAGTGTAGCCTGGGATGCCTTTATGAGGCTTTCTGAAGCCTGATTCACCACTCTCTTGATGTTATCATATTTGGCAGTTTTCTTCAGATGGCAGGTCAGATGCATGACCAACACACTGGGAGCAGAGACACGGAAGCCACGCCAGTGAGTTTCCAGTTAGCACAGGGATGACTTTGGCAGCACCAGTAGACACAGGGATCATGTACTGGGCAGCCCCTTTGGCCATGATACCACAGCTTCTCCGAGGGTCCATCACAATCTTCTGGGTGGCAGTGATGGCATGGACTGGTGTCATTAGTCCCTCCATGATGCCAAAGCCATCACTGATGACCTTGGCTAGTCTTATTTATCCATCCCTATTTCTTTTTTCTCAAAGTGTGGTTTTGATTTCAACTTAAAATTTGCCAGGGGAACCCTAGCCTGCTTAACTCAGTGGATAGAGCATCAGCCCATGTTCTGAAAAGTCCCAGGTTCAATTCTGGTCAAGGGCACATACCTCAGTTGTAGGCTCCATTTCCCTCTCTGGTCGGGGTGCCTGCAGGAGGCAATCAATCAATGTGTCTCTCTCACATCAATGTTTCTCTCTGTCTCTCCCCTCCCTTCCACTCTCTCAAATGAACTGGGAGTAAATGGTTGGGCAGTGAGAAATGGTTGCCTTCTTGGATTTTGGGTCTAACAATTTG